>NC_040036.1:55637510-55733584 GCF_003713205.1 Coffea eugenioides | reverse complement strand
ATGAATTGTACAGTGAAAGAGAAAAGGTATCTCATTGGGTTTCTTGAGTGACCTCTTTCAATCTTGAGCACTCTTATTGTGTAGCTCAGATCACCAATTTAGTGTACACAAGGATTTTAGAAAGCATACACTTGCGAATTTTCAGGCTGGAGGTTGAAAACAAATCCCAATTTAGTCTTATTTCTTAAAATTCATCATGAAATCTCCAATGAGCTCAATAAAGAATGAAATGTACATATACACAAGACAATAATTGTCCAAAAATTTTATTGCTGAAAAAGTTTGAAACAAAAATTCCTGTTCAATTACGATACAAATGAGAAGAGAGAAACTTGTAAAGAGCTCCACATATACACTTCTTGTCTCCTTTTCTTTTGGAACAAAATGTATTAACAAATCAAATATACAAAATTTTCTTTTGGAAATAATTACAAAAAATCTTTCAGATGCTTTAGCGTAGAGCTTCCAGATAAATCATTTATGTTTTCATTGTAGGATCTGCCCAAAAATCATACAATACTTGCAATTTTGACACTTTATTAGATCCAAATTATCATCAGTTATAGAAAAATATTTTCACCTTATTGAAGCATTTTTTTTTTATGAATGCAGGGGAGGGGGAAAACAAAAGAAAAATACCCTGAGTTAGTAAATAAGAATATAAAATCGGTATGCATGTCCTATGGGGGGAACCCTTTTTGTGCCAAGGGTAGGCCTAGCATGAAAATGCAATCCTCTAGGGTAGGCACTATACCATACCTGATGGATCTGATCAATTGATTGAGTGAAAAATAATTTTGAAAAATTTGATCAATTGGAGAGATGAAAGACAATTGTCAAAATGAGGTCAACATCCGAATGTATTGATCATTTTTGATTGATTCAAGAATTTGCAAAAACGCATGGGTTTTGACCTTGACGAACTTCCCATCGAAGAGATTGGAATTCATTGACAAATTTTCTCAGTGAAGCACGGGTCAAAATTTCAACTGATCAAACGGCTGGATGCAATGGATGTTTTTCTCAAAATCGACTAGGTTTTCCATTTTGAAATTCGACATTAAAATCCTAATTGGTCAAATGAAATTGACAATTTATTAAAAATCGACCGGATTACCTTAAAAAGGGAAACAGGTCAAATGAATTGAATGAAATTTAATTTATCCAAAATCAATCAGATCACCCTAAAAAGGGTAAATTGATCAAAGAGATTGAACGAAACCTGATTTATTCAAAATCGGCTCGATTGCCCTAAAAATGGGTAAATTGGCCAAATGAATGAAATTGAATTAGTGATTTATTCAAAAATCGACCGCATGACCCTAAAAAGGGTAAATTGGTCAAATGAATTGATGATTCATTGAAAATCGACCAGGTGACTCTAAAAAGGGTAAATTGGTCAAATGAATTGATGATTTATTGAAAATCGACCAGGTGACCCTAAAAAGGGTAAACTGGTCAAATGAATTGATGATTTATTGAATGAATTGGCAAAATGGATTGGTTGAAATGTCCGGCCATTGGTTATTTCAAAATTATTGAGGTGCATTAGTCTATGACCTTCTAAAAATCAAATTTTGGCCTCAATTTATTTATCGTCTCAATAGGAGGAATCATTTGTGAATTTCTTCAAATTAATATCCTTCACGCAAGGGATTTTTACCAATTTTTGATAAAATGGCCAAAAAGTGATTATTAGATGCTCATATTCCAAAGATCACTCTATGAAAATGATCGGATCCTACCTTACCTTGTGCACTACCCCTGTGGATGGTACAGGAAATATAAACGTGCAAGTCTCCTTGGATTAAGTATCCGAGACATAAGGTGGTTTAGTCCTAACGTAGGATCCCCTAAATGGCATTCCCTTTCTAGGGTTTATGCATGATGCCAGTTTATTAAAGCAGTAAAACATGCAATTTGAAATGAAATCATGATCTAAAAGGACCTTTTATATGCCAAGGTAGGCTTAGAATGCAATGTACCAAAATCTTTAAACGTGCAATAACCTATCTACACGGGTAGGCTTCTAAAAGAAGGTCATGCCAGACCTCTTATTTGCTAGGAGTTTGTGAATGCAATGGGGACACAAAACCAAGAAAAGTTAGTTCAGGCAGATAAATACACATAACACATTGTAGCAACAAGATAAAGCAATCAATACAAAGCAATAAAAGGAAAAAGGGGTGGGATCCCTCCCTTCGTGAGTAGTGTCCCTAGCTCAGGAAAAGGCTGACTCTGCTCTAAAGCAATTCTAATATGGATGCATGAGGTTGGGGTTCGCTAATGCATCTAGACTCGATAAGCTCAGGTCCCCGAGCCTTCAGACTTAGAAACCAAGGGTCATCAATCCCAAGGTTCTTTGTCGGTGGCTCGAGCGATTCCCCAAACACCGCTACGCACACATCGTGTCACGGCTACGTGTTTGAGTGAATCTATCAAAATCCTCAACTTTCGACTAAAAGCTAAAGGCTATCAACCCATAGCTTAAAGCGGAAGATTGAGTGACCCATTGGATCATGCTACACACACATCGTGTTGTGATCACATGTCCAAGTGGGTCGCCTAATCCTAGTAGGGTGGAGTGGCGTGACAAGCCACTAAAAGAAAAATAAATGAAGGGTGAATAATAAAGCGTATGCACGTATGCTAGTGCTCGTTTGGAGGGGAGGGATCAAGAACTAACGCGAGGCTCTAAGGTGATGTCCCCCACCCAAATGCAATGCAAGCGCGAGATAAACAAGTAAACATACATCCAATCAACCAATCATACATTTCGCGAGCGAGGGAGTAGTTGGATATGCGTGAAATGCAAAAATCCTAATAAAAGGAAAAATGCAATCCTAAACACCCAAATGTAATATATAAAAAGGTTAAAAGAAGAAAATGGTTGATTAAATCAAATTTGCTTGGACTCTCGAATGTCCCCAGTGGAGTCGCCAACTGTCGCGCCCCATTTTTTGATAAATAAATAAATGGTTTGAAAAAATGTATTTTTTGATTCAATTTGTGGTTGGAAAATGAATTTTGATTTAAAAGAAAAGTGGGCCTCAATGGGGTTTTGAGAATGCGACGATTTGACCCAAAATTATAGTTTAAAAAGGGTTTTTTGAAATAAAAATCGGAGTCGCCACTTGGTAATGAGTTAAGGTGTACCAAGTCACCTAAAAATGGATTTTAAAGAAAAATAGGAAAAAGTAGTAAGAAACCCCTTTTAAACGACTCCTAGTCCACGTAAACCAAAGAAAAAGGTTCGGGAGTCACATTTGACAAAGGGGAAGGCAAGGATAAAATCCAAGGCACCCCTTCGACCTAGCCAAGGCTAGTTGCGTGATTTAATCAAAGATTTTCTTGTTTTAACCAAAGAATTTATTACATTTGGATGTGCTACATGAATGCAAACCCTAGACCTAGGGGTATTGGGGGAAATTTCTCTTCAACGGTTGAGTGGTGCCAATCACATTAATTGTGAAGCCCACTAACAATCCTTTGAAGAAGTCACGAATAATGCGAGTGGGATGCAAATGAATGGAATGCATGTATGCAATGTGAGGACATGAGTTTGAAAAAGTAATAAAAGACAATAAATATGTAAATGAAAATGTGCACGTGAGTGGGTAAGGTACGGTATGTGAAATGATAACATGAAGTGCATGTGTGCAAGTGATGATAAAAGTGTTCGCGTGCAAGTGAAGAAACATAAAGGTGCACGTGTGCAAAATGGGAGGAAAAGGGTTCATGTGCAAGTGAAGGGATAAAAAGGTGTACGTGTGCAAATGGGAGGAAAAGTGAAAGTGTAATGATAGAGTGGACTTAGAATGCACGAGCCTAGGGAATTCATGCATATTGGGACGGGGAGACCTAAATCGTGACTCAATTTGCCCTTTTATAGAGGGAATACAAGCGTGCTAAGGCTTAGAAAAAGCCACACTCGTCTATATCCCATATTTAAGGGGACTCTCAAGCAAATGAACCCTATAACTAGCATGAAATGCAAAAATCCTAAAATGAGGGAAAAGGGGTTCGAGGAGCATGCTAAATGATAAAACTAAAAAGAATGCATGACATGTAATGAACATGCAAATATGTACTAACGAGGGGAAGTCCCTAAGGGTCTAGCGTTGGACTAGCCCATTCTATGAATTCCGACTAGCGTTGGACTAGCGGAAACGTACATTCATCCATCACATTCATTCAGGGATATGGAAAGCGAGTAGACATGTCAATCACATAGCACATAACACTTAACATGCATATCTAGATGCCAAAACCTAAGAAAGCGATTAAACATATAGTACATAGACATGCAAGACACATAAGGTAATTAAGGCCCTAACTATTACATTTGTTAGCTAGGCACATGTCTTCAACAGATCTTCATCAAATGCTCCTCCAAGCCCTATCTATTACAAACCAAGAGGTGTACACATACCCCATAAAGAATAACTTAAATAAAAGCAAAAGTAAATGAAATAAACGAAAGGAATTAAAGAAAGGCAAGGAAAGCAACGTAGACATGCAATTCACACTTAGCACGTTGGATCACATAGGAGAAATGAAAATCAAGAAGATAGAGGTTACCTCCCTTGCAATTGGGCCTTAATGGAGTGAAATCACTTATTTATCCTCCAAAATAAAAGAAATGGTCAAGGTACCAATTTATTTGGGAAAATTAAAGGAAATAGGCAATCACAAGCTCATTTGATCATAAAGCCCCCAAAGGCATGACTTAAGCGCAATTGAAACAAAGCATGGTAGTTAATTGAAGCAAACAAGCAATGAAGTTGCACAAATTAAAATTATCAAGGACCAAATTGATGAAATTATTTAATTGATTGGGTCATAGTAGGATAAGGGGAGACTTGGGGGGTCAAAGTGCAATTTCCAGAAAATATTCTCATGCAAAACATGCAGCTACGTATGACTTAAACTTCTGCAACAAAAAATGAACAAGCTTGCTGCAACTTTCATTTCTACACATACATCTCAACCTCAACATCAATTTTGATCCAAAACCTTTAGATCAAACACCCAAGAACTAATCTAAGCATCATGCACACAATTTCAACGTTCAAACCAACTCAAACATAGAAGAAAATTCATGCCAATGCTGGAAAATTCTATGCAAAAAAAAGTTCGGCAATCCTGATTTGCTGCAAAAATGGTTTGCCAAAACTGGTTTATGCAAACTTAGCACCAAAACTTTCAACTCCAGATTAAGCCAGCAAAAAGATGACTAAAACCAGTTTTTGTGAGCTGTTGCAGGAAGAAAAAGAAAGCAGCAAAGGCATAAGGAAAAATGCAGCAGCTTTTCCACTTCGGCCTAGACATGTGTGTGCGTGAAGACTCAAACAAGTTTTGCTAATTTGACAGCCCAAATCGAAATGCAAGGATTTCAGCTCATTGTCATTAACATCACCCAAATGTAAAGGTTTGTTTCCCGGACATTCTAAGAAGAAAACTGAACACAAAAATGCAGCAAAGGGCCCGAGCTTGAATCAGCTAATGTTTCGGCATTGCTACATACAAAGAAAGTTCAGAATTTTCTTATTTTCTGCTGCACTTTTCATTCCATTTTATCATGCAAGCAAATTCAACAAGAAACCAGAATTCTACCCATCCATCATTGACTAACATGCGACTTCATAGCAGGATTTGAAATTGAGAATCAGAGCTAACCATCAAGAGTGCAAACTAAAAACAGAAACAGAAGGAAAAAGGAAAAGTGCCGCAAGTTTCTGCAATACTTTGCTTTCATGCCTTCAGCAAACAAAACAAATCCAAACGCACCGCTTGTATATCAAAATTCTGGTTTCAAAACCCCAAACACACAGCTTTAGACTAGGCAAAAAACTTAGCAAGGCCTCACGCTCATGCAAAAATTCTGGAAAGCATACAAACTCTTGAAGGACAAAAACTACCGCAAATTTCTCCTTTTCTTATTCAGGCAAACCAGATTAGCATTATGCATTTTGTCATGATCAAAGTAATCTGTGCACAATCAAATGCATTGTAATGAAATAGATAAATGCATCCAGACCGCAAAACAAAGACGGGTGGCTTTGAATTGGGTTGAAGGAACATCAAAGTCACAAACTTCCTTGCAAGTTTCTGGTCTGGAAAAGAAATTTCTTTTGCAAAGAACACCATTCCCATTACGCACCCCATTGCCAAACACTAAAACCAAAGTAAAGAAAAGGGAAGGGCTATATACATGCAAAATAAGAATCAACTAAACATGTGAAGGATGACAAATACTGCACAGAATTTTAAGAACACCAGGTCTGTCAATCTTGCTGCAAGAGGTCGCGAGCTTTCAAGCTGGCTGCAGCAACTCCAGGTCTGACCCTAAAGGTCCTAATAGACTCAACTATCATGAAGGATCTAGGGGCCATACTTATAAGAACACATTAACATCCACCACAACAGTGATACACGGATCATAAAGCAAGGAATCACCCAAACCAGAAAACTATAAATCCTTACACAAACTCATCAAATCTGAAATCTAAAGTGAAAGTTTTACCCAGAACCAGAGTCAAATATGGATTACCTTCTATTCCAGCAATGTTTAGTCGTGAGATACTCCCAAGAAAATCGTGAAAATGGTGAGAAAGCCTCTGGCCAGCAACTTGGAGCTCTTCTTCCTCCCGGCCTTTGCTTGCTTTCTTCTCTTCAGATGCTATCCCGTAGCTTCCACTTCTAGCCCAACATTCAGTCCCTCTCTTTTCTCTCTCAGCTATCCTCTCACTCGGCCCCCCACTCCAGCTCTCTCTGGTTTGTAGCCGTCAAAAGAACCTCTACAGAATGTTTTTCCGTTCAGCCGTCACCCCCCAAACCTCTCCTATCCTCTGTTGTTTTCTGTTCAATCTCCTTCCCGTCAACTCTCTCTCCTTCTCTGTTTTCTTAGCCGTCAACTTATCTTCCTCACGCTCCCCTTAGCCCCGCTTACCTCTGCCTCTAAACTCCAATCGCCTTTTACCTCTCCTCCTGCTTCTCTCTCGCCTTCCTCTCTATTTTTTAGCCGAGCCTCCTCTCACTCCCTCTATCTCTTTCTTTCCTACGCTGTTTTTTCTATCGCCCTTTACTCCCCTCTTGCGGCTGCTGTTTCTTTTTCTATTTATACCAAGAACCCCCTCCTAAACCCTTAACAAACTCCCTCTGTATTTGCAGCTAAGGAGCTGCCTCAAAGTTCCTTTGCAAGCTGCGAAAATGCAGCTTGCATGCACGTAGCTTTTTTTTTTTTTTTTTTTTTTTTACAACTTAATAAATACAGAATATAAATAATAATAAGAATAACAAAACGACAAAACCATGTAATAATAATAAGAATGAAAACAAATAAATAAAAAAACAAACTAAATAAATAAAAACCACAAAAATGTCCATTTTTCAAATTTTCTTCATTTTTCCTTTTTTCTTTTTCAAAATAACTTAATAAGAATAACTAAAGTGCAAAAAGGTTGAATTTAAAGAAATAAACATATTTTTGTGAACGAATTTCCCTTTTTCTCTTTTTTATGATTTTTCTTTCTTTTCCTCTTTTTCTTCTTTTTTTTTTCTTTTAAGAAAGCATTGAATTTAAACTACAAACGACTAAATCATATTTTTCTTGAATGCTTTTTTTCCTTTTCTCCAAATTCTATGATAAAACTTAAAAATAAAAATAAAACTGGAAACTAAAAACTAAAAATGAACTCGACAAATAAAAAAACTAAAAATGAAATTACACCAAAAATTTGGTGTCTACACCCCTAAGGCGAACCAGAGGGTTCGGCGGGCCGCCTGCCCCGCTCTCGCCGGGACTCAGTCGTTCACTACATTCCTCAAACAGATTACAAGAATAAACCTCAAATATTACAATATAAATCTCCAATATACATCAAATTCTCCAAAAATTACATGTTATAAGCGAAGCGGAAACAATTCCAAATAAGCCATCCAGTCACGTGAATAAGTACTACAAGCCCTTCCTTCGCCTTGAGCCCTGTGGAGGGGAATAAAACATTTTTGGGGTGAGCTAGAAGCTCAGCGAGTAACCAGTAAAAGCAGTCATCAAATATATTGCACAGTAATGTATTCCAATGATGTCATGAATCAGAGATCAAATGTACGTCTTTTGCTCTCGTGAGCCAGTGAAATCATAGCACTTGAACACTCAACGCTCAAATAGATCATTTAACATTAACAGGGAGGGAGCCCCTTTTTGAGCTCCAGATAAACATGAACATGAACCATAAACAGAGTGGAGACGTTGGTGTCCAGCACAAGACTCCCCAAGAACTCAGTAAAGCCAAAATTTGTCATGAACTCACATGCAAGCACGCATGATATGCATTCGAGTAAATAATGCAAGAAACGTTTCACAAGTACTTTGGAAATAGTTTAGGGTCACTCACCTCCATGGATCAGAAATCATCCATCATATAATATTGCCTTGCTCAAATCCAAGTCTTAGATCACAAACTCAATGCAAACAAATCCCTTCAAAGTTCGGACAGCACTTCCCCTGAATTTGCTAACTTTTCCAGCCATCATGGCTTCATTATTTCCTCATTCCATCCCAAAGGTACACACACAACAACAAGTTCATCCAATAGCCATTCAGCAAGCTCCAAGTAGTACTAGGACAAGTCAAGCTAGGGAAAAGTCCGGAAATGAAAGTTAAGCTCAAAACCAGAAAAACAGGTTTTGACGTCATTTTGCGGTAATGGTACCAAAGGCACTACGATTGTCGGATGAAGGTCCAAGATACACCGTTTCGAAGCTAAAAGACAGGGATACAATATTTCAGAAGGTCACTCAACCCAGTTTCGAGTGTAACCAGGTCAAAAATGCAAGATACTATACCAGAATCACAAAAAGAGATTCACAGAACGCATTCTAGAGGAAACATCATAAAACAGACTATCCAAGTCCAAATCCAGAAATTCCAAAACCATCTGAAAGCTAAGCAACAGGGCTAAATTTCATCAGAAGGCCTCAACAACCAATTCGGAATCAATTCCAGCCAAAATAACCCATTACAGGCGCAATTCTTACATTCGGGTAAAACCAGAATAGCAATAGTAATTTCGACTTTTATCATTCTACACTACTCCGATTGACCTGAAATTTTGTAGGTACCTCTAAAATGTTATTCCCTACAACTTTGATGTTTTAATCCAAGGCCAATTCGGCCTTTATCTAGGACCTAAAAATTCGGACAAAATGCTCCTTCAAGAACCCTAGTTTTCTGAAATTTCTTCCAAACCAGAAATTGATTGCAATTGTCCACTTTTTCCACCTTCTAGAATCATTATATACCATTTCCAATCATCATAGATAGCCACACAATCATGCTCATATTAAAACAGGAAAATCCCCAATAATAATAAAACTTCATCAAGTCAACCACAACTCAAGATATAATCCATCAAACCATCTCTTTAGCCATCACAAGTCACTAATTTAGCATAATCAAGAACAAAGAAAGGATTGCTAGACATGAACCTTGAAATATCAAGAAAGTTGATGGCTTAGTCCTTTGCCTTCTCTAATCACTCCACCACTACCTTCAATCTTCCTAAACAAGTGACTTTTGTGGAGGAATTTGAAAGTTTAACGGTTGATTCACAAGATTGAGCAAGAAATGGAGTTGGAGTTGAAGGCTTTCTTCTTGTATTTTTGCTCCAAGAGGTTTGGCCAAGACAAGCTTAAAATGGAGAGAAATTGGTCAATTTTTTTGAGGTTTAGTAAAGGTGATGCAAATTAGTCAAAGTCCAACTTTGAATAAGAAGGTGACACATGTCACCTTTTGGTTTAAAACTTATCTTTTTGTCTCTCCAATACAAATATCTTAACACTTTGTAAAATAATATCACTTAATACAAAATTCCAACAAGTTGTCAAAAATATAATGCATTTACCGCACTTGCGGGTCCCACGTTCAAAATACGCTTTTAATTTCTCAAAAACTAACCGATGCTAGAAAAATCATTTTCAAACTATCTTTGCTCATAAACTTTATCTGGGGAAATTTTTCTAATAAAGAAAATGTAGAAAAGGCGGGCGATTAAATAAAATAAACACTAGAAAATTAGAAAATTTCCGGGTTCTCACACTCATTCTTTTCGGGGCGTCACACTTTTCCTAGATTCCAATCAGAAATCATTCAAATCTCAGCTCAAACTTGCTATTTTATTGAAACAGGGCAGGAACAGTTTTGATTTTCATTCGAGTTTGAAAATTCGGTAAAATTCACGAAAATTGAATTAGCCTCTGAAATTCATAACACAAAAAGAAATTCAAGTCAATTTTCAAATGCAACAAGTAGAACTCAATTTGGATTTTCCAACACTAAGATACAAAAGTTTTAAGAAAATTGGTTTTTGCAACCTGTTCCGCAGATTTTCAGTCATAAAGCTTCGACACAGTTTCTAAATCAAGCCATAACTAACGCTACACCAGTCCAAATTGGGAATAATTTATGGCGTCGAAAACTAGATTCAAAATTCTATAAATCATCAGAAGAAATCATTTTCAAACTCTTTTCAAAAGAGGGATAAAATTGGGCCACAAGATGCAGCTGCATAATTTTCTCGGGTAAACAGGAGAAGCAGATTAGTCCACTTTGCCAATTTTCTCTACGGCTCACACCAAACGAATTAGTAGGGGAATTTTATACCGTTAGAAAGCCCTTGGTGTCTAGTTTCAAATGCCGCAAACGACACTTGATTTTGACTTTTGTACAAAGATTTATGTGCAGTCAAAGAGACCCTGGTCAGCTGACCTGGGCAGATTTTCCAGATTTCTTTCTTTTCTCAAAACTCAAGTTTTACCCAACCAATTGAAACAATTTTTGAGAGATAATTTTTACACACATAATACAACGTATAACAAGCATTTTTGCAGCCATTTGAGTAACAAAATTCGAAATTAAAGCAAGGGAACAAGACAACAGAAATTCGGACAGCTCCTCCCCTTGACTTCTTCAAGTTTTCTCTCCACTACCAAGCCAAATATCAAAGCATAATTCACAAGATTACAACTAAACAAGCAAGAATGCTCAAGTCCTCTACCTAGAAGTTCACCTCAAGACCACTACTTAAGATATAAAGCAAGAAAACAAGGGTTTCCTCAAGTCCTCTAGTTTAGATTTTTTGTTAGGGTTTTCAAATCCATGCAAAACAACCACTAACCATTACTAACTCTTGTAAAAATTAAAGATCAAAAGAGGCGAACTTGTTATCTCTTCAAGCCTCTTGAATCCTAGTTGGCGACAAGTTATTCACCAACAATCCACCAAGAAACCACCACAAGTTATCAACTTTCCTCTAGTTTGATCAATTTCCTAAGGTCTTGAGGGTTGGGTGTAAATCTTTGAGCAAGATTAATGGCAAAAGTTGAAGCTTTTCTTCCTCCTCTTGAGCTCCCAAGGTTCGGCCACTTAGAGAGAGAGAATGAGGGAAGATAATGTTTTGATTTGTGTTGAAAATGCAAGAAGAAAAGCTAGCCTTTTATTTGGTTAGAAAGTCAACTTTGAATAGTGGTGTAATAGTGCCATGCACTACCAATTTCTTTCTTGTTTGCTACACTTAAATACTAATCCTCCAAGGTAGTTCCTCTTGCACCATTAATACTCTTTCTTACTAGTCTAAAATTAATTCTCCAAATCTCCAATTAGTCGCGTCGGTGTGACTTTTACAAAAATTTGACGCGTAAACAATAAAAGTATAATTTAAGTAAAATTCATGCTAAAATAATAAAATTAAATAACACCAATGCAAAGAATTTTAAAATAGATGAAATTAAAAATAAAAGTACGAGTCCTCACAGAAATTCTGTGATATGTGTCTTTGGAAAGTAAAAAAGAATTAGTTTTAGTTCACCAGCAATCCATCAGATGAAAGGTACTCTTGATTATATTCATTCACATTTATGGGGTCTATCTCATGTTCCATCTAAGGGTGGTGCCAGGTATATGTTGACTTATTCAAGAAAAGTCTGGATTTATTTTCTTAAATATAAGAATGATGTTTATTTCACTTTCAAGCAATGAAAAGTTTTGATTAAAAAATAGATCAAACGGTTTAGAACAGATAATGGCATGAAAGTTTGTGAAAAAGAATTTGATAAATTTTGCAAGAATGAAGGAATTGTTCGGCATCGCATTGTTAGGATGACACCTCAATAAAATGGTGTGACCGAACGTATGAACAGAACACTTTTGGAGAGAGCGGGGTGTATGATCTCTAATGTAGAGTTGACAAAGGACTTTTGAGCAAAGGCGATTTCTATGGCCTTTTATATTGTTAACCGTGCTTCTTCTGCTGCTCTTAATTTCAAAACTCCAGAGGAAATTTGGTCAGGTACTCCTTCTGATTATTCTGATTTAAAAATTTTTGGATGTCCAACATACATGCATGTAAATGATAAAAAATTAGAGTTTCGAGCTAAAAAATGTATTTTTCTTGGGTATGCTTATGGGGTGAAAGGATACAAATTATGGTATCTTGATCCCAAATTTTTAAAATTTATAATCAATAGAGATGTTACTTTTGATGAATTCTCTATATTATCTTTCAAGAAGGAGTCTTCTAATTCTTGTCATGATAGTATGTAGAAGCAAGTGGAGTTTGAGATTGGTAATTCTGGTCCTTCTATTCAACAAGTGCCAGTAGATGCATCTGAATCTATTGATGAACATAATTCAAAAAAAGAAAATGTTCCATTGCCAAAGATAGACCAAGGAGGGATATTCGACCACCACAAAAATATACAAATTTGGTTGCATACACTTTGTCTGTTGGAGAAGAAATTGATGTAATTGGTGAGCCTACTACCTATTCAAAGACAGTTTCTTATGATGATTCTACTAAATGGTTGATTGTGATGAATGAAGAAATTGAGTCTCTCCATCGAAATGGAACTTGGATTCTTTTGAAATCACCTCCAGATAAAAAAATTGTTGGATGCAAATGGGTCTTCAAGAAGAAAGAAGGTATTCCAGGGGTTGAAGATGTAAGGTATAAAGTACGATTGGTTGCAAAGGGTTATAGTCACGTACAAGGTGTTGATATTAATGAAGTATTTTCACCTATTGTTAAGCATAGCTCTATTCGTATTTTGCTTACTTTAGTTGCCATGTATGATTTGGAGTTGGAGTAGCTTGATGTTAAGACAGTTTTCTTGCATGGTGAACTTGAAAAGAAAATTTATATAAAACAATTTCAGGGATTTGAAATTGAAGAAAAGAAAGACCATATTTGTTTGTTAAAGAGATCCTTATATGGATTGAAACAGTTTCCAGGACTATGGTATAAGAGCTTTGATACTTTTATGTTGGGTCATGGTTATTCAAGGAGTATGTATGATAGTTGTGTTTACTTCTGAAAGTTAGATGATGGTTCTTTCATTTATTTGCTACTTTATGTTGATGACATGCTCATTGCTGTCAAGAATTTATCAGAAATTCACATTTTGAAGTTGTGGTTAAGTAGTGAATTTGAAATGAAACATTTGGGAGCAGCTAAAAAAATTCTTGGCATGGAGATCAAGAGAGACCGATGAGTTGAAAAGTTATTCTTGACCCAAGAAAATTATCTTGAGAAAGTTTTGGAGAAATTTGGTATGAAGGATACTAAACCTGTGACTACTCCTCTTGCTAATCATTTTTGACTATCTACTACTCAATTACTAGAGTTAGTTAAAGAGGAAGACTATACGGCACAAGTTCCTTATTCAAGTGCAGTCGGCAACATTATTTATACAATGGTTTGTACTCGTCCAGATATTGCACAAGCAGTCAGTGTGGTTAGCAGATATATGTCTTGTCCTGAAAAAACACATTGGCAGGCTGTGAAGTGGATTCTCAGATACTTGCGAGGGACTTTAAACTGTTGTTTGGAGTTTGGGAAAAATAATGACACTTTAATTGATTTTGTAGACTCGACCATATCGGGGATCTTGACAAAAGAAAATCACTTTCAAGTTACGTATTCTGCATTGGTGGTTGTGCAATTAGTTAGAAAGTTACTTTACAACCTGTTGTAGTTTTATCTACTACGGAAGTAGAATATATGTCCATGACCGAGGCAATCAAAGAAGTTTTGTGGTTGAAGGATTTTTTTGGTGAGTCCAGTCTACATCAAGGTATTACTACTATTTACTGTGATAGTCAAAGTACCATTCATTTGATTAAAGACCAGACGTATCATGAGAGGACGAAGCACATTGATGTGAAATTTCATTTCATTCGAGATACTATTACTAAGGGAAAAGTTATTGTTCAGAAAATCAGTACCAATGAGAATCTTACTGACATGTTCACGAAACCTCTTCTAGTTTACAAGTTCAAACAATGCTTGGACTTGATTGGTGTTCGTTGTTGGTGATTCAGGCCAATTGGGGCTTATGTGAAGAAGGTAGAGCAGATTTGTTATTGTCGATGTTGGGGACACGCCAAGATGGAGATTTGTTAAAGTGGCTTTGTCCCACATTGCCTTTTGCATAAGGGAATCTTTCCCTTAGTTGCCTATAAATATAGTGGGTCTGTGATGGAATTAAGTGCACCAAACAAAGAGAGTTTAGTGGGCTATTTGGACCATTAGGTCATTAAGTCTTTTGTTTAGTAAAATATTTTGCACTCTATTGTGTTTTAAGTATTAGGTGTTTTGGGTCTAGGAACACTTTTCTAAGACATTTTTGTACTCTCTTCTTCATAGTAAAATATTGCACCTCCTCCACCCGTAGATGTAGGTCAATTTGACCGAATCATGTAAATTCCTGTATTCCTATTTTACTTATTTTTGCTTTGTTATTTGTCTTTTGAGGTTGTCAAAAATTCTTTCGTCAATTTCCTAAGACCAGACTTAGCATTATTCTCGATCACTTCAACTCGACCTCCAAAAGAAGTGAAGCCCAGATCAAGATACCTACCTTCTATAATTTCAGCTACCTTCACTCTTGTTCACCATCAACCACTTTGAATTTTTCTTTGCAACTGAAATTGCCTAGTTCATTTTATTGGCACATAATCATGAAACTAATATTAATATGATGCACTCAAACATGTATTTACATACAAGTAGATGGGCTTGAATGAAGTTACCACTTACTAATTTGCCTATCTGTTGAAGTAAAAAAACAAGACAAAGGTTAATACGAACCTTGTAAGAAATTTTGTGAAAAAAAGTTGTATATGTGGCACCAATGGATGTTCAAATATTTTTTAAGAAAAATGAATATAGTTTGGGTCAGATCCTACTTTTTTATGGATAAAAATGAATATGGATTGGATCATTTATTTAACAACAAATAGGATTTAACTTTTTATCCTTAATAGAATGACCATGTCAGGTTACATGATGGATTCAAGATAAAAATTGTAAAAACCTAAGTTGGAATCAAATTTTACTAATTTGATTTTATAAGGGGTGTAAAGATATCATTTTAAAAGTGAAGGACAAAAAAATCATTTGACGAAATGTAAGAGACATTTTAAATGATTTTTTCATAAAATTTTAAATAAATCTTATATGCACTAACAGTATATACATTATCACTGTTACATGTATGATATATATCCAAAATTTTAATTTCGAGTTCAAATTCAAACACATTAGTTATCATCCAAAGCTGATGATGTGTATAAAAGATTGATCTTAAAATTATTGGGATAATACTATAAAAATAAACATATTTCATGATAAAATTTAGCATCTCCAAAGTTTTAATAACTTCATCTACCTCCCTTAGAATGACATTTTATGTGACATTGAAAGACCTTTTGAGTAAAAGTAAGATTATAAAATGTATATGAGTAAAGAGATTATATTATCATTCCATTACTACCCCTATGCCATCGTATTTATGAATTTCATAACTGAAATTAAAAAGCCAAATAAAGTTGAAAATCTAAGAATAATAATTTATAACATTGCACCAATAAATAGCAACTTGAAGATCGTTACTATAATGATTACTTTTGATAGCTTACTACACTAGTGTTAGGATTCAAACACGAAACAAACAACTATTAAGATATCAAGTACACAATAATTTAATGATAAACAAACCACAAGTATAAAAGATAAACGACACAATATTTAACGTGGTTCAACTCCACCATTGAGTCTACGTCCATGTAGAGAGATCTGTTCTTTATTATGAGAGAAAAACCGTATGCAAGAAAATAACTTGAACCCAAACCTGACCATTGTATACCATCTCTCATCTTCCAAGAACCCTCTCTCACAACCCATGCATCGGACTACATGTAGCCCTTATGTGCTCTTGTGTGTTTCTTTGTAATATGTCAATCAATCTATTTATAGATAATATTATTTGGCCAAAACTTAAATAATAACAAGAAATCAATTCTAAATCCTAAACTTGTACATAATAGCAAATAACTTCTAATCCTAAACAAAATAGGAAACTCCTTGACTACTACTTCAAGTAACTAAAACCAATTAGAAAACTAGTTATTTTCACACAAAACAAGAAACCTGCCTAAAAGAAATTAAGCCAATTTCCTAATAAATCTCCACCTTGACGAAAATTTCTTTTAGCAACCGTTTGCCTTCAACTACCAAATAATATGGTACCGAACTACACATCCGAATCAATACAATTCTGACATCAAATTGATTCAATCGGCAAATGAACATGTGTAGTTACCCGGAATCCAGCCCCCAACTGACTAGTGAGAAGGTGCCTTAATTCACTATTTCTCTTTGCAGGATTTCTTCTCACCATCACTTGCAACTCGGGATCCCCTTCTGTGAGCTCTAACCCTAATCATTGGGGCAATCAAGTGGTAAAATCACCATACTTCTTCCCATTCTCAGGACTATCTCGCCACATGTGGTTTTCAAGACTCTACCTAAAACGAAAAACTCGTAACTGTCAGTCTTCTAGTGTATGGAAATTACATCTCTTTATTTTTTTGGAATATGTACCATACCATCCAAAGAACATAACCGAAATTTAAAAACCACCGGGATGAAGTATAACCATTAGAGGTGTGAGAAAGTCTCTACTGATTCATGTCCAAAATCAATATTAGACTCCACCTTTTCCTCAACCCTTGAATCACCTACCTAAATTCACCGTCAAGTATCTCCATGCTTTTCGACTTTCCATTCTTCACCGTCAATGCTTCTTGCCAAGCGATTGAAACAAGGATAGCACCCATTAAATTATTCAATTTGTAATAGCTACCGATCCACTTGATCTCAATAGTTAACTTGGATCCAATCTTGAATAACCAAACTCTTGATCCAACCATTCAATTTATTGGGATCCAAGTGCTTGTGAGCAGCACAATCTCACAACCAAGTTCTGATACTACTTGTTAGGATCCAAGTACGAAACAAACAACTATTGAGATATCAAGTACACAATAATTAATGATAAACAAACCACAAGCATGAAAGATAAATGATACACAATATTTAATGTGGTTCCACTCCACCATTGATCCTACATCCACGGATAGAAACCCGTTATTTATTATAAGAGAAAAATTCTATACAATAATACAACTTGAACCCAACTCCAATCCTTGTATACCATCTCTCATCTCTCAAGAACCTTCTCTCACACCCTATGTATAAAGCTACATGTCACCCTTGTATGCTCTTGTGTGTCTCTTTGTAGTATGTCAACCTATCTATTTATAGATAATATTATTTGGTCAAAACCCAAAGAATAACAGGAAACCAGTTCCAAATCCTAAACTTATACAGAATAGGAAATAACTTCTAATCTTAAACAAAATAGAAAATTTCTTGGCTACTATTGCAAGTAACTAAAATCAATTAGAAAACTAGTTATTTTCATACAAAACAAGAAATTTGCCTAAAAGAAATTAAACCAATTTCCTAACAAATAGCATAAAAAGGGTGAAATATAAGGTCAAAAATTTAGCAGCAAATAGGGATATGGAAAAGTTGTAGGAAGAACATTGATAGCATAATATGCCAAATTCAAACACTAGAGAGAGGTCTTATAATTCACCAATAGCATTCAGCATAAAGAATTGGCATTGTAGCTAGAATTGCAAGATGGCAATTAGTATTTTCGAAACAAATAAGAATCTAGTTAAGCTGTATTTTAGTTGTGCAAATTGCAACTTTTTTCAAAACCCATGCTTTCCTTATATATGCACAAAAAAATAGCAGCATTTACATTCCTATTATTCTCTCTTCAAACTTTTTAGCCTAAAAATTATGTTTCTTTTCCTAGCTTTTTTTTTCCTTCAAAAGGCATATCCAAATTGTAAGGATAACATTAGTACCAAATTGGTCATTTAGTACATTTTAGGGATGACTTTTTTTAAATTGAACTACCAGACCAATTTGGTTAGAATTAAATATTTTGAGGACTATATTTATCTTAACCAGACAAAAAAGAAAATCAAGTAGTTGGTTGTCATATTTTAGATATAAAAAAAAATGATACCTCAGAATTTATTCGTAATTTCTAGGATATGTTCAAAGGATTCAGAAACTAACTACCAAAGGACATACAGTATATAGAATCTGAATTAAGGAACACTTTATGGGATGTAATGGAATCCTCTCCTGAAACCTCTAGTAACAAAACCCCTAAGTCTCCTCAACTCATCCCACCATAACCCGCCACCCTAGCCTACTACTCCAAGACCCCATCTCTATGACTCTGTCAACCATCTTCACGTTTACTTCAACTAACTCCTCTTCTCATCCCTACCTCTATCATTTATCGCCAGTTTCTACCCATTCTCACTTTCATTCGGACAATCCCACCATGATATCTTACAAGGAGAAACTTATTCAAACTTTCCAGCATGTGCTCTAACTAGAGTGACTAGACTAGCTTGACAAAGACATTATCCTAGGCTTCGACATACTTGTATTGAACAACTCTCTGAACCTTAAAGTTGAGCCTCCCATATTTGTCACAAAAGAGGACTACGCCCGTGTATAGAAACCTTAGAAGAATGTAGTAATTATCAAACTAATGAATTCCTCTCTCAGCATTACCCGGCAAACAAAACACCGTGCTGGTTGTGGCCTCTTTAGGGAAGCTTTCAACTCTTTTCCTCGGTGAGGGTTTTTTTGTGGCGTGCTTCTAGTTATCGGAAAACCTGTGACAGCCCCACCTTCCCCTAAGGCGAACCAAAGAGTTCGGCGGACCGCCTGCCCAACTCTCGCCGGGACTCAATCGTTCACTTCAACCCTCAAACAAAACCAGAATAAACCCACAAGAATAAACATAACAACGATCCAAAACTTAAAGCAAAACTTATATACATTACTATCTCAAAAGGGAGTACAAACATCGAATATACAAAAGTTATCAATTCACCACACATCCAGTCCGTGCCCAGCACTAGGGCGAGAACCATTACAAAATCAAAGAGCTAGACCAAGCTAGTCTATACCAAGCTCTCATCCTTGCGTGCCTTCCCCTGTTAAGGAAAACAAAACTAAAGGGATGAGCTAAAAGCTCAGTGAGGTTCCGAACACATAATCAAATAATCAATCCAATACATTAAACATAGAGCATCAATAATTCAAGAAACATTTATAATGGAAAGCGATATTAACACATACATTAAAAGGATACGGGCTCACAAGGAGCCATAAATTCGTTCGTTTGTTCGTTCTCCTGACATTTCCCCTTATTCCTCCATTCTTTTGAAAATGCATTTTTGAAAGTAAAATCCTCGTTTGTTCTTTCGTCACCCCCTCCTAGAAATTGGCCAGGCTCCACCAACCTACAAGGTAATACTCGAGTATACCAAACGTTCACCCAGGTCACCAAATCGCCCGACCGAGTCCGCTTCTAGCTCGAGTCGATCGGCAACAAGGGCAAGGGCCCAGTTCAGCCAAAAGGCTTACATTCATGCGCAACTAGTATTTCAACATTTAATCATTGAAAATTTCATGTTTCATTTAGGTCGAGCGCGGTAAAGTACACGCTCGTCTAGAAAACTCGTTTTGGAAATCCTTGAAAGCACTTAACACATTATCAAACAAGAACACAAGTCATGAAGTCAAGAAAAATATAGCAAACAAGGAACACTCACCTATTTAAGCAAAATAATGCCCAAAGTATCCTCCCGGATAACACTCTCAATCGCCAAGAAACCCTAATAATAGCCAAGAGAAAATATTACAGTTAAACCCCTCCAAATTTTAAGTGAACCAAAGAAAATCTGAATAACTACTAGTACAAAGTATAAGTATAGTTTTGAAAGTGAAAAGAGTACATTTAAACCAAAGGCTATGAATAAAATATTTGTAAAACTTATGCTTGCTCGTAAAACTTTGAAATCTCCATTTAAGTCGAAGTGACAAAGAAAACGTACTCCGAGCAGTCATTATTTTATTTCTCAAGGGTATAAATTCAGCCAAGTCCTTACTCAAGTTGCAAGTATAGTTCTCTAGTTCTCGAGCGTAAATTTGGGCAGCACGCCCTTTGTATTTACCTAATTTTCCAGCCATTTTTGGCTTCATTATTTTTCTCAGCCAATCCCAAGGTCATACACAATATTCTAACTTCAATAGCCGTCCAATAGGCTCAAGACAATACAAGGACAAAAATCAACTAACAACAAGTGCGGAAATCAAGTTTAACAAGAGACAGATTTGATAGAGTTTTGCGTAACGGACACAACCGAAGCTACGCTTATCAGATTGGAGTGTAACTTTAACCATTTCGAAGCTAAGATGAAGGCCTACAACTTTCATGAAGATCAGTTAGTCAAATTTCCAGTGTAACCTGGTCAAATTCCGAATTTACAGAGCCAACTATACGGCTAATTAACCGCACTGCACTAGAATGGTCAGATCTCAGTCTACCAAGGTCCGTTTAAGGTGTTCTTATAGGTGTTAAAAAGCTAAGACAGAGTACTAAAACTTTCATGTTTTGGCAAATGGCTAAATCAGCACGGATCCTAGTGAATAAACACAGTCAATTGGATGAACTGTCCAAAATGGTTCACTGGAAATATCCTAGGGAAACGAGGGTATTTTGGTCTTGTCACAGGCTACATTGCTCCGATTGGGTTGAAATTTTGTAGGTAACTATAAAATACCATTCTATACAACTTTCATGTTTTATTCCAAGCCTAATTCGGCCTCTAACATGGTGCAATAAAACCGGACAGAATAGATCTGAAATTTTCCAGAAACCTGGAATTTTTGGTTTCAATGATAACTTTCCTCATTTCTTGCTTCACTTGCTACCAAAACCCCCTATATAATCTTAGCTACAACATATACTAACCATACATCAAGTATTGGCAGCAATCCATCAAACCCTAATTCATGCAACTAAAAGGAAAATCACCCAAAGCATGATATCAACCATCATTCACCACAAATTTAAGGTGCTAAGCCAATTTAAACAAGATCAAGAGCAAGAAATGGGGAAATCATCATCCTTACCTTGCTTAAGTGTCTTCCAAGAACAACCCTAGGTTTCCCCTTCAAAATTTCACCAACACCTCACTAAATAAACACTCAAGGGTGCCTTTAATCGGTTTAGTTTTCTTTCTTTCTCACTTGGCAGCTCAAACTCAAGATGAAGGAAGGTGGTTTTCTTGCTCTCTCTTTCCCTTTCTTGTCTCGGACAACCAGCAGAAATATGGAGAAGAAAGATGCAAAATGGAGGATAAAAAGGTAAGATAAGTCATTTGGTCAATGGTCCTTAAGCGGCCAACAAGTGGCTTCACCACCACCACTCATTTTTCTTTTCTCTTTCCTTACATTTGGTCCACATTTTTGGTCAAGGCTAGCTGGAAATGAGGGGGATATTTTGCTCAAATATTAATGAGCTTGTATGGTAAGAAAGTGGTGATCAAGTGGTGTGTTCAATCAGTAGTGCACGGTATCCGTCGGTTCGCACCGTTTTTCCTTAATTCACGCGTACTAGGGTTTTTACTTCCTATTCACTAACTTTTTATCATTGCTTCTAATCACATATTATTTATCACCTAAAAGTCACTCTTAAGCACCAAATTTGATCCTCGCACCGCACCGGATAATTACACTATGGAAAAACGTGAAAACCCTAACTTGCTCCAATCTTGAAAACGAAAAGTGAAACCTTGCTTTCTAGGTTCATTTGCACTTATTATGGAATGATTGGGTAGTAGGGCTATAATAAATGAATAATTTCCAAATAAAAGGATATTTTTGAGAAAAATATGAGGGTTTTACAATTTCACAAATTGAATTTAGGGTTTCGGTTGAAATATGAGAAATTTAAGAAAACGGTCAATCACAAGTGAAACTAGGGTTTCGCTTAGACTTTTAGGGTTTCTAGTCTTTTAAAACAAAACAAGGTTTTAAATCAAACCCTAAAGAAATAACTTTAGTATTTTCTTTAAAACAAAATAATAGTTTAAAATAAAATAAACTAAAGAAACCGTAATATCCTCTTGAGACTAAACAAAAATAGCATTCTAAAAGTTGGGGTATCACAAAACCATCATATGGTTTTCCTAGAGGGATCTCGGTTCCTTCATGAGAACTGCCTTCACATTCCAAAATGGGAGCCACAGTGATACGAACTCGACCCAACAAGAACTTGTCTTGAAGAACCGAATCGATCAGGCAGCGGAAGGATCTATCTTGACCAGGTTATAGAACAATAACTACCTTGCTAGACCTAAAGAAAACCCGTCTCTAGAAACCTAGTGGATTGGTTATTGGCTTGAAAGAACAAGATGATGTGATCATCTTGCCTTGAACACCACAAGTATCCAAGCTAAATACTTGATATAATTCAAGAAGAAACTCAAGGTCCATCAAGGAACTCCATAAAAGGAGACAACTCTCTTTTTATTAATTCATCTTCAATATCATGTGCCTGAATAGTTAAATAAAGTTGGCTATTTATAGCCTTACAAGACTCAAAACCCTAATCTAAATTAGAAACAATACAAGCTTCCTTATTTGACTTGACACAACTTCTTAAATAAATTTGGAAGCAATTAACTACTTTCCTAAAACTCTAATTCAATTAGAATAGGAAACTAACTGACTCAATTGGCTTAACTATGGTCAACATGACCTTAGCCTTTATTTCCCTTAATAACTCAAGACTAACTAACAAGTATTGCTAGAAACTTACTTAAATAAATAACAAGAAACAAGCATGACAAATCTTCACCCAAAAGAAAAAGTACAGTCTTGGAACATGTCACTCAAATGTCTAATATCTTCTATGATGGTGCCAATTGGTGTTTCACCCAAGCCTGTCTTGTATATTGTTTCAATGGCAGCTTTGCAATCAGTTTGCATTTCAACTCTTCACCATCCAGCTTCTCTAGCCATCAGCAGGCCTTGTCGGAGTGCATCTGCCTCTTCCATTTCCGCTCCACCACTGCTATACTTCCTGATGCCTCTTGCTTGGACAATGTTTCCATCACTATCTCTCGCTATCATTCCTAACCCAACTCCTGCTGATTTAGTAGGAATCGCGGCATCAGTGTTTATCTTCACTACCCCTGCGTCTGGTGGCCTCCATTGATGGTTTTGCATTTGGTGACTCGTTCCTGTCCTGTGCTTTTTGTCATTCTCTATCTGCTCCTCTTGGAACTCCAACCATTCATTCTTTGCAGTTTCTAGTATGGCCATGTACTCTCCATATTTCCCTTCAAACTGTCGAGCATTCCTAGCCTTCCAAATTTGCCAGATGATGTCTGCTGTTAAGGTGATGTGGTCTTCTCCTCTTTGTCTGCTCCAGATATAATCAGTATTTGAATGGTACTTGTCAGGATCGAAGACAACCAAGTGGAAGAGATAAACAATGTATAGATCACAAACGTAACAATAAGTAAATAGAAAGGAAAGAATTGCAAACCAATTAACTACCCAACTCCTCCTGAGTTTGTAGATTAATTCAAATAAGCTTCTTCAAGTTGATGAATTACAATCACTCTTGCGTACAAAGGAAGGTTCACCTCTTCTTTGCCCCGAACACCCCTCGGTCAAGTCAGGAGGTTTTACTATCCCTCAGGACAACCCTCACAGAGCTACACTCATGAAGTATTCACTCACAAATAAAAAGCTTACAATGAACCTCACACCACTAAAACTACAAATCTTCTTTGAAGAGTATTTTCTCACTAAAATCACTCTAGATCTTTTGTATCTTCAGTGTACAAAAGTTGTTTAAAGTATCTGACCAACCACTATTTATATAGGACCAAGAAAGTATCTCATTAATGTTTCCAACGGATAGAAAGTAGATGAAGAGTCAACTAGCCGTTGGAGTGTCGGACGTCCGATAGTCCTGTTTTTTGTGTCCGATAGTAGACAGTGAGTTTAAGAGATTTTTTCAATTCTTTCGGACGTCCGGTGCAAGCTCTTTGTGCGTCCGACAGCAAACAAAGAGATTTGAGAAATTATCTTGTTTCTATCGGACGTCCGGTGGAGACATATTCAGCGTCCGATCGTTTCGTCGACTTTGAAGGATCCTATCGGATGTCCGATGCTTGCATCCGATCGAGGTCAGTGATCCAGGGGAAATGTCTTATTTTCTTCGGACGTTCGGTGGTGGAGTTCCTCATGCGTCCGAAGTTATGCAATGATTATTGGACGTCCGATCCAAGCGTCCGACAGCTTTCAGCAGCCTTTGTCCCTTTCAATTGCATTTGATCTTTGAGTCTGATTGCTGCATAACTGAAAGTATTTCTAGAAAAGATATTAGTATTATCCATTTGTTTTGTAAACATCAAAAGTTAGGAACCAGGGTCAATAGTACTAAAATGGGTCTAGCTCATATTTATCCTGCTCATATTAGTCCTATGACAAACATAGAATTGTTTGGGTATAGGCCCATATCTTTTAGTTCATTTGAATCCTGCCAAATTCTGTCTATTTGCAATGTCTACCTAATATGCTCTCATCTGCTCCATCTCAGAATCTTGCCTTTGCAGCAAGGTTCACCTCTCAATTTCCCTTCAAAATAGTGATTAAAGACTGCAAACATATGTCTGGACTTTCATTTGCATAAGTAATTATAAGATACTCTGTCACATTGGCTAGGAAAGCTACCAATCTTAGGAAAGAGGGGATGAAAATCCTAGTGGAGATAATCTTTAGACAGAACGCTAAAGGCTATTAACCTAAAGAATGATAACTCAATGTGGCGATCCATTCTTCCTTCATGAACCAGAGCAGGATTAAGATTGTCCTCAATGTTGATAGTGAAGATGATATTCTTGCTACCATAGTTACTTTGGACTCATTATTATTATCATTGGTATCTGGAAGTCTAGTCTCAAGTTTAGAAGAACTCTATCTTTGTCTTGTTAAATCTATAGTACAATCTACTTCTTTCACCACAATAATTGATCTCTATGATATCTGCATAAATAACCTTCTTAACTTTGTATTATCCTCCATAATAGTAAAGTCAAGATTATATATATCATATTGAAGAAATTGACGATGGCTATTATCGTTCTACTCTTACCCATGTTAGGTGGTCCAAAAAAGAGGTAGCCCCTCTTCCATGGCTTCCTAAGCTGTTTATAATAGTTTCGATTCAAGAAAGTTGAGACTTCATGCAACTATAGGTTGTATTCTTGTGACGACCCCACCTTTTCCTAGGGCGTACCCTAAGGTATCAGCAGTCCATCTACCCAATTCTCGCCAGGACTCATTAACAAAGCTCAAATTATCAAACTCACATGTCCAAACTCACCACAAGATACACTAAATACAACTAATACATAAAGTTGTCTGTCGAGCAACTTAAAAGACAAAATAGAGTTTAAACTTACAAAAAACATTCAAAATAATATAGTACTCTAATCACTTAGTCTAACTAAAACAAAAGCTAAGTGTTAATCCTCGAATCACGAACCAATCCTGCTAAGGAAAACAAAAGGAAAGGCATGGACTTGCGCCCACAATGAGGTCTAAGAAAGACATGCAATCTAAGAAAGCAATTATTTCACATTTTCAAGTCAGTGGGAAACATAAACAAGAAGTAACATATACGCACATTAATAAAATCAATGTGTCAATCATTAAGGATACTAAGCACTGGCGAACCACTCGATTAATAATTAAGTCAAATAGTTGACACTCCGTCAACTTTCATGTCCTTGTAGAATCACCACTTCACACCACTCCGTCCACCTTTCACCCCCTACCGGGCCTGCACACCACAAAATTTTAGGGATTGGTATTATTCGAATATACCCAGTAGAGTATGGATCCAACACATATATACTACCCAAGGTTAGTTAATCGAGTCGACCAATCCTTGCCGGCTTGACCTCGAATAACTAGCCATTGGGTTTTTGGATCCCTCACATATAATTAATATCATATCATATTCACTTTTAGCAATAACAATTTAGTAGGATAGAGTGCGATAAAGTACACGCTCGCCTGTTCATAAACAAATTCAAAAATGACAGTTCATAGTCATATCATATTTCTCAAACTCATTGACATATCAAGCATATATATATAGTGCTACCATGCACTTAGAACACTCACCAAATAGCACTTAAGCGTCCACAAAAGGATCGTCTGCACGTTCAGTTTGCAACACTAGTAGACAAATACAACATATAAGTGAACCTTTTGTGTTCACCAATTCAATTCACTTAAACACGAAAGCTTTGTTTTCAAATTGGTCAACTTTAGTGTTCTAGACACTTCAACCCATTCAAACTTTCAAATAGACAATTCAGGTAAAAAAAAACAAGGTACAACTTTCCATTAGAGCAAAATCATTTCAAAAGTTTGGATAAGACTTTCCAATCCTACAATAGTTTTCTATCAAGCAAATCATAGTAAAAG
This sequence comes from Coffea eugenioides, assembly GCF_003713205.1. Lineage (NCBI taxonomy): Eukaryota > Viridiplantae > Streptophyta > Magnoliopsida > Gentianales > Rubiaceae > Coffea > Coffea eugenioides. Next base: position 55,706,780 of record NC_040036.1, on the reverse strand, counting down.
TCCACTTTTTCAATTACTTACATTCGTAGTTTTTGTCCTAAAATCATCTAACAAACAAGGATCAAAGCTTAATAAGGTTTCTTGAATTAAACCAACCAAAACTTCATTAAAACAAAGATCCAAAGTCAACTCAGTCCATAAAACTGTCAACCACTAAACTTTGGAGGAAATCTTACTTTTCTCCCTTTTGACTTCAAAATTTTGATCCAAAATCATTATACATACCAAGATCAAAGTCCAATAGAACCTTTTGAGCTAAATTCCACCCAAAAACAGTTTTTAAAATAGAAAATTAAAGTTAGAGTTTTAGCTCACAAATTCGGCCAGCTTAGGCCATTTTTTCCAGCTTTTGCAACTTTATTTTTTCCGACCAGATAACCCACACCACCACTTTATTCTCTTACAAATTTTTCAACATATTTCAACCAACATACGTAGAGTCAAGTAGCATCAAATTTCCTAAAAATTTTCCAGCATAAGTGTACAAACAAACCACAAATTCAATGAAGGTAAAGCTGAAAATTTGTCCATGATAAATGGCCATCTAAACAGAAATTTCAGCATATATGTACTCCAATTTTTACCAACAATTCACCATAAATCATACTCAAATCCTAACGGGTTTCATTAATCATTAACCCTAGAATCTCAAGAGACAAGAATCCACCAAATTTTTGCCAAATATATCAATATCTAAGCATACCAAGATCATTAAAGCATCTAGTACCAAATTTTCATAAAACTTTCAAATCCACCATAGGTTTTTCATAAATACCATAAATCTACCAAGATCTAATCCAAAATTGCTTGAAAAGCAAAAGAATGAAATAATATAGCCACTTATGTGACTACCCCACTTCTCCTTAGGACGAACCCTAGGGTTTCGGCGGGCCGCCTGCCTAACTCTCGCCAAGGCTCAATACGTGTCAAATTTAAACATAAAGGTAATCAACCAATAATAAAATTCAGTATAAAGAAAAGCCGCTTCCTTATATAATCATTTGACTCTTACATCACAAAGTTTTCAAAAGGTACATCAAATTTTTCCAAAATACAACCACCATAGTCGGCTAATCAATTACATCCATAATTGTACCAAAATAAAGTCAAGACAGTTTCTCCAAAATCTTTCCATTTCGAGCCCCTGTTAAGGAAAACAAACTACGGGAGTGAGTTAGCGCTCAGTGAGGCCAAAAAAAACATGCAAACAAATAAGTTCAAGTAGCAATGAAACTTATACAAAAGGAATAGCCATAAAATTCAAGTTATTCACAAGAAAAAGTAAAAACACAATCAATAAATATACGGAAGCTCTCAGGAGCTAACTTCCACAGTTTGGCCAAGGCCTTCTGTGACAGCCCCACCTCACCCTAAGGCGAACCAAAGGGTTCGGCGGACCGCCTGCCCAACTCTCGCCAGGACTACGGAGTCGATTCACACAAACCCAACATAGTACGCGCGATAGGATCCAAAGAAAACGAACAATCGGAAACTACATATATTTACATTGGAGTCTTGAACAAATTAACATACAGTGCAATCCGAGATATTCATACTACACAAAATACAATTAGGGCTTTGTTTTCAAAAGAGCTTAACAACATGACATATATACTAGCTTGACCCTTTTCTTCCAAAACCGTGATTTCCAAGTTTGTCCCCTGTAAGGAAAACAAAGGTAACAGAAAGGGGTGAGCTTGCGCTCAATGAGGTACCAAACATATAGGGGTAAAATCATGGCTTTTCACGTTTAACCAATCAGATACATATACCAGATATAAAGGAAAGCAGTTAGACACAGTGATTCAAAGAGAAAGGATACAAGTGGCTCTCAGGAGCTAGATTTCCATTTGCAGTACTTGATCCGAACCCGTTGATTCTCCGTCAACGTAAATAGAACCAACATGTCCGTAGACCCCACTTTACACCAATTTTCCGTCCACCAAACATACCCCTACCGGGCCCGAACGCCGAACAGGAACAGTAATGCTAATACTCGAGTATACCGGAATCAAGAGTATCAATACCCAAAGATTCTCAGAACAGACTACCGTGGTTCGTTATCTAATCAACCTGACCCTTGCCGCCCCGACTCGAGTAACTAGCCACAGGTGTTGAGCTCAAAGGTCACAGAAAGGTCGTTGGATACCAACCTCCAAATGACGTCCGAACAGACTCAGATACAGATAACAGATTATACACAATAAATAGGCATACAGACAGACAGTAGATATACAGATAGACAAGAGAACGAGTGTGATAAAGTACACCCTCGTCTTAAACAGAATAAACAGATAGTACAGTCATTCAGATTACAGATTGCAAGTGCAGAAATCAAGTTAAGTAACAAATGAGGGGAGTGGTACACTCACCGGTTCCAGTTCAGATACTTCAAAAGTTTTTAACCACGAAACCCTAAAATAATCAAGATAAAACAATAATTACTATATATAAAACAGAAAAATTACTAACAAATAAAAAATCCATCAAAACTCTACCTTTAACCATAAAACATACCACAAAGCAACATATTTAGCCACTAAAGCCACTAATTTAACATTATTAAGGACAAAGGAAGAAGTTCTTAGTAACTCACCTTACAACTCAAGAAAGATTGCAACTTAACACCTTTTCTTCTCAAACCACTCCACCACTCTCCTTAATCCTACCAAGAGAAAGGTTTTTATGGAGCAAATCAAAGTTTTAACGGTTGGTTTACAAGATCAAAGCAAGGAATGGAAGGAATAAGTGAAGGCTTTCTTTCTTTTTTTTTTCTTGTGAAGCTCGGCCAAGATGCTCAAAGATTGAAGATGATTGTTGGCCAATTTTGGGTTTTAGTAAAGTTAGTGAATAGTGGTCAAAATCCAAGAACCAACCATGTCGCGACACCTAGCACCTTTTGAGTTAAAACATATCCTTTTGTCTCTCCAATATTAATCCAACTAAGTAACCTCTAATTATCTCTTAACACCTAGTAAATTAATCCCTGTATACAAAACTTAACCTAATTGGACGAATTTCTCTCACTTAACTCACGCACTAGCGGGTCCCACGTCCACTATACACTCCAAACTTAATATGAACTAACTTATATCAGAAAAATATTTTAAAAACTCTATTCACTTATAAAATGTCTGGAAAAATCAATATAATAAGGTATAATGAAAAAAATGCATACGAGAAAATAAAATAAAATAATATAAAAATAAGGGAAATTTATGGGTCCTCACACTCTCTCCCCCTTAAAGAAATTTCGTCCTCGAAATTTCCTTACCACTAGGATCTCTTAAAGTCTTAATTAAACGGCGGATCATACCTTTTACATCCTCAAACGAGTCAGGGACCTGATGTTGCTCTAGGAAATACACTCGAGTCGGTACCTTCGATCCAGTCTCTTCCCCTTTCGATTGGCCGGGGTTAGTTTTAGTTGGTTGCTGGGTCCCTTTTCCTTTTCGCAATCGAACTGGGCAGTCAGCAATCCGATGATCAGCACTTCCACATCGCAGACACTTTCCTTCTTTCTTCCAACAATTCCCTTCCGTATGATTTGGCCCTCCGTAATATCCACAGGGACCACGAGTAGCAGAGACCGAACCTCCCGGTGAGACACCACTTGACACCTCCGGCTATCGTACTCCCCCGTTTCCCTTTCCAATCTTAAGGGGTGTACTTTTACCCTCTTGCTCGGAGCTACTCCCAGGAAAGCCCCTTTTCTTGGCTTGAAAGTTTCTCACCTGTAACCTCGCATTTTCAACCCGCTGGGCTTTCTCCACGGCATCACTAAAGGCGCTAAGTTGGGCTACAGCCATGTCCTTCTGAATCTCAACATTTAAGCCCTGGACAAAATGCCTTATCCGTCTTTGTTCAGTTACAATCAGTTCGGTCGCAAACTTTGATAACCGAATAAATTGACTCTCATACTCGGCTACGGTCTGAGTTCCCTGACGAAGCTGAATGAATTCATCTTCCTTCTTTTCTTGGATTAAGGGAGGGAAAAACTTGGCGTAGAATTCCCTCATGAAGTTTGTCCATGTCCTCGGTGTTTGTTCCCTTTCCCATTTCATTCGAATTACGTTCCACCAAGAACGGGCGGCTCCCTCCAGTTGGAAGACAGCAAACGTGACCTGTCTCTCCTCGGTATAGTGTAAAACTGTAAAAATGTCTATCATTTTCTCCAACCACCTTTCAGTCATATCTGGATCGGGTCCTCCAAGGAATTTCGGTGGAGAGAACTTTTGAAATCTTTCAAGGGCTCTATCCTCGCCCTCTATATGGTTTCCAGGTTGAGGTTTAGGGTTTTGGCCCTGGTGTTCCACTACATGGGCTAGCAGATCGGCCATGCGCTGGATAGCAGCGGCTACTTGAGTATTTGGATCAACCCTAGGTTCAAGAGTTGGTTCAGGTATTGGTTCCCAGTTACCCCTTTCATTCGAGGGTTGCTTACGTCCGCGCCCACGACCTCGTCCACTACGAGTACCCTCCATTGGTCTCGACTGTGGGTTTGGTTTGCAATATTAGTGATTCTTGCGGGATGTCTCGACTTGATTGGTACAAGATGGAATGTCGAGGACGACATTCTTTTAAGGAGGGGAGTTTGTGACGCCCCGAAAGAATAAGAGTGAGAACCCGGAAATTTTCTAATTTTCTAGGGTTTATTTTTTTATCGCCCGCCTTTTCTACATTTTCTTGATTAGAAAAATTCCCCAGATAAAGTTTATGAGCAAAGATAGTTTTAAAATGATTTTTCTAGTATCGCTTAGTTTTTGAGAAATTAAGAGCGTATTTGAACGTGGGACCCGCAAGTGCGGTAAATGCATTATATTTTTGACAACTTGTTGGAATTTTGTATTAAGTGATATTATTTTACAAAGTGTTAAGATATTTGTATTGGAGAGACAAAAAGATAAGTTTTAAACCTAAAGGGTGACAAGTGTCACCTTCCTATTCAACCTTGACTTTGACCATTATTTCTTACCTTTACTAATACTCAATTTTGACCCAAAAAGCACCTAAATTTCTGCAAGCTTGGCCGAACCTCTTGGAGCACAAATACAAGAAGAAAGCCTTCAACTCCAACTCCATTTCTTGCTCAATCTTGTGAATCAACCGTTAAACTTTCAAATTCCTCCACAAAAGTCACTTGTTTAGGAAGATTGAAGGTAGTGGTGGAGTAATTAGAGAAGGCAAAGGACTAAGCCATCAACTTTCTTGATATTTCAAGGTTCATGTCTAGCAATCCTTTCTTTGTTCTTGATTATGCTAAATTAGTGACTTGTGATGGCTAAAGAGATGGTTTTATGGATTATATCTTGGTTTTGGTTGAATTGATGAAGTTTTATAATTATTGGGGATTTTTCTGTTTTCATATGGATATGATTGTGTGGTTATCTATGATGATTGGAAATGGTATATAATGACTCTAGGAGGTGGAAAAAGTGATTAATTACAATCAATTTCTGTTTTGGAAGGAAAAGTGGAAAACTAGGTTTCAATGTTCTTCATTCTGTCCGAATTTTTAGCTCATAGATAGAGGCCGAATTGGCCTTGTCTTAAAACATGAAAGTTGTAGGGAATGAAATTTTAGAGGTTCCTACAAAATTTCAGGTCAATCGGAGTAGTTTGGAATGAGAAAAGGTGAAATTACTATTGCTGTTCTGGTTTTACCCGAATGTAAGAACTGCGCCTGTAATTGGTTGTTTTGGTCAGGATTGCTTCCGAATTGGTTGCTGAGGTCTTCTGATGAAATTTATCCCTGTTTCTTATCTTTCAGCTGGTTTTGGAATTTCTGGATTTGGACTTGGATAGCCTGTTTTATGATGTTTCCGCTAGAATGCGTTCTGTGAATCTGTTTTTGTGATTCTGGTATGGTATCTTACATTTTTGACCTGGTTACACTCGAAACTGGCTTGAGTGACCTTCTGCAATATTGTAGCCCTATCTCTTAGCTTCGAAATGGTGTATCTTGCACCTTCATCCGACCATCGTAGTACCTTTGGTGCCATTACCGCAAAATGACGTCAAAACCTATTTTTCTGGTTTTGAGCTTAACTTTCATTTCCGGACTTTTCCCTAGCTTGACTTGTACTTGTCTTACTCGGAGCTTGCTGAATGGCTATTGGATGAACTTGTTGTTGTGGGTGTACCTTTGGGTTTGAATGAGAAAAATAATGAAGCCATGATGGCTGGAAAAGTTAGCAAATTCAGGGGAAGTGCTGTCCGAACTTTGAAGGGATTTGTTTGCATTGAGTTTGTGATCTAAGACTTGGATTTGAGCAAGGCAATGTTATATGATGGATGGTTCCTGAGCCATGGAGGTGAGTGACCCTAAACTATTTCCAAAGTACTTGTGAAATGTTTCTTGCATTATGTACTCGATTGCATCTCATGCGTGCTTGCATGTGAATTCATGACATGATTTGGTTTCAATGAGTTCTGGGAAAGTCTTGTGCTGGACACCAACGTCTCCACCATTTTCGTGAGTTCGTGACATGACGGAGCAAATGGCTCCGGAGCTCAAAAAGGGGCTCCCTCCTAATGTTAATGTTAATGTTAAATGATCTATTTGAGCGTTGGGTGTTCAAGTGCTGTGATTTCACCGGCTCACGAGAGCACTAAACGTACATTTGATCTCTGAATCATGACATCATCGAAATGACCGAAATGCAACATTGTGAAATATATTTGTTTAATGATTTTCCTGGTTACTCGCTGAGCTTCTAGCTCACCCCAAAAATATTTTATTCCCCTCCACAGGGCTCAAGGCGAAGGAAGGACTTGTTGTGCTTATTCACGTGATTGGATGGCTTAGTTGGAATTGTTATATTTTGTACCGTTTGGATGTGGAATCATTTTATGTATAGTTGGAAATTGTTTCCGCTGCAATTGTGACATGTAATTATTGGAGAATTTGATGTAATATTTGAGTTTTATCTTGTATTTGTTTGAGGACTGTAGTGAGCGACTGAGTCCCGGCGAGAGTTGGGCAGGCGGCTTTCCGAACCCTCTGGTTCGCCTCAGGGGGAGGTGGGGCTGTCACACTAGTTCCTCAGGAAAAATATCTGGATACTTCTTTACTACTGGCATATCTTCCAACCTCACCTTGTCACTAGGAGTATTTATAAGAAAAGCCAAATACCCTCGATCTCCCTTACTCAACATCTTTTTAGCTCGAATTCCTGAAATAAGGGCGGATGAAGCTAGTCTATCATTTACATCCAATTTTAGGATTGCCTCTCCCGGAATACACAGTTCTACCGTTTTCGTCTTACAATTCAACTGAGTATAGTAGCGAGCTAACCAATCCATCTTTAGGATAACATCATACCCCTTAATTGCTAGGCCTATCAAATCGGCCAACAACTTCCACCCATCTACATTGTCTCAAATTCCATTCTTTCGGGAAAAATAAATACTTAAAACTCTTGGGATCAGTGAAAACCTCGAAAGTCGTTCCATATAAATAATATCTCTACCTTTCAAGACAAACACTACTGCCGCTACTCCAAGTCATGGGTCGAATAATTCTACTCATGAGGTTTCAACTTACGGGAGGGGCATACGCAATCACTTTCTTTTTTAAAATTTTGCATTAATACACATCCTAAACCATCCTTTGAAGTATCTGTATAAACCACAAAACCATCTCCTCCACTTGGCAATGCTAATACGATGCCGCAATCAAACACTTTTCAACTCTTGAAACCCTTCCTCGCATTTAGAATCCCATATAAACTTGCCATACTTCTTAGTCAACTCGGTTTAAGGGTTTTGCAGTTTTAGAAAAGTCCTTGATAAATCGACGGTAATATCCAGCTGACCCTAAGAAACTCCGAATTTTGGTAGGGCTTTCTGGTCGTTTCCATTTAGAAACAGTTTCTACCTTAGTTGGGTCTACAGTAATTCCTTCCTTAGAGGTTATATGACCTAGAAAGGCTATTTCTTTCAGCCGAAACTCACATTTATTGAACTTAGCAAAAAGTTGGTGCTCTCTTAGGGTTTGTAACTATTCTCAAGTGTCGTTCATGATCTTATTATAGGTCTAAAGGTGTAGGATAATGAATTAAATATACATATAAGCTGTAAAGTCAATTAAAGCAAAGTAAATTTTTTTTTTTGTCATAAAAGATCATAATAGTTACACCAAGTGAGGATAAATTCATAAAATCATTTCAAAAGAAAGGGGATACAAACAAAATCATAGAAAAATGTGCTAAGTCGCAAATGTACAAAACAACAAAAGAACTTTATCCCCTATATAAAATATTACAACTTCTAAAAGTGCCAGCCTAAACTAGGTTAAAACTACAACCCCTATCCCTCGAGTGGAATCAGATCCATCCGCACTCGTAAAGCTTCCACTACCTGGATCCCCCTCACGGCCATTAGTATTAGTCACCCTTTCTGGCACTCAACTGCTTTGTAGCGGACCTAGCAAGCTGCTGAGCATTTCCTCCTTTTCTTAGAGGCACTAAGGCAACTTGAAACCTGATGTTTGGCACTACCATAGATTAGACATTTTTCTCGCTTTCTCCAGCACTTAGTTTCAGTGTGGTTAAACTTGCCACAGTATCCACAAGTCACACGAGAAGTCACGGCCTGACCAACTTGAGAATTTCCTTTGTATTTCTTCTCCAGTTCCACGTTCTTATGTAGCAACTCAATTTTCTCTACATATTCTTCTTTCCACCATCCTTCCTAGTAGTCATTCAATTTTTTTTGAAATTCTATCTCCTTTCGAAGAATGTCCATTTCCTTACGCATCTCTCCCAAATTTGTCATCTCACCAGTTGACTTAAATCAAATTCTAGCCTGTCAGGCAAATCAAATTATCAAAATAAGTAACTATTCTGTGAGAACCCGTAAATTCCTCTTAATAATTTTCCTAGGGTTTATCCCCTTTAATGGCATGTTTTCTGCATTTTCTGGCTTAGGAAATTTTTTTTCCTGGTGAATTTTATGAGTAAATATAATTTTTAGATGATTTTTCTAGTATTGAATAGGTTTTGAGAAATTAAGAGTGAATACCGGACGTGGGACCCACTAGTGCGAAAAGTTCGGTAATTTTCGGCCAACTAGGTTAAGTTTTGGATACTGGATTTAATTTACCAGGTGTTAAGGGATAAGTAGAGGATGTTATTTGGATTGGTGTGAGAGGGAACAAAGAGATAGAGATTCATTAATTAGGTGACAAGTGTCACTATTTGGTTGGATTGACTTGTATGACCACTATTCATGTCTTTACCAAATTAATACCAAAATTGACCAAAAATTTCCTTATTTTCTTCTCTCCTTGGCCGATTCTCTTCAAGCAACAAAAGGGAAAGAAAAACTCTCCAAACTCTTGCTTCAATCTTGCTCAAATTCAACCAATCAACCGTTTAATCTTGTTTTTGTTCCATAGAAACCCTTAAGGGAGTGATAGTGAGTTGTTTTGTGAAGTAATTTGGAAGATTTAAGTGCAAGGTTGCTCCATTCCTTTGGATATCAAGGTGAGTAGTGAAGAAACTCCCTTTCTCTTTCCAATAATGCTTAATGAGCAACCTAAGTGAGTTAAAGTGGTGATCTTTGGTGTTATTTCATGATTTTGGTTGAGATTGATGACACTTTCTATTTAATTTGGATTTTTCTGTTTTCATATGATTATTATTATGTGGTTATGTATGATGTTTGGAAATGATATTTGAGGAAGCTAGGAGGTGGAAAAAGTGATTAATTGCAAGAAATTTCTGTTTTGGAAGAAAATTGAAAAAAAACTAGGGTTCCTTGCTCTTCATTCTGTCCGAAATTTTAGGTCCTAGTTAGAGGCAGAATTGGCCTTGGCTTAAAACATGAAAGTTGTAGGGAATGACATTTTAGAGGTGTCTACAAAATTTCAGGTCAATTGGAGTTTTGTAGAATGAGATAAGTCAGAAATACTGAGACTGGTCTAGGAAGGGGTGCTGCGAACAGGGTTGCCTTCTCACCCAATCTGACCGTGCCTTTTCACCATGATCCTTGCCGAATTAGATTTTGTCCAAAACATTAAAGTTGTAGCCAATGGTATAAAATAGTAGCCTACAAAATTTCAGCTTGATCCTACCACTGTAGCATGTGAAATGACTGAAATACCCTTGACTGTTTTCGAAACCTGTTTCACGTCCAGATTTCTGTTTTCGTGTAGTCTTCCATTTTCGACCATGAAAATGCACGATTTGGCCTTTGAGGTATTCTGATGAAATGTAGCTTGATGTCTTAGCTACCATATGCCTTTGAAATTTCTGGATTTGGACTTGTAGCGCCTGTGTTATGATGTTTCCGCTAGAATGCGTTTTGGTGAATCTGTTTTACGTTTTTGATATAGTATCTTGCATTTTTGACCTGTTTTCACTCAAAACTGGGTTGAGTGACCTTATGTAATGTTGTAGCCCTGTCTTTTAGCTTCGAAATGGTGGGTCTTACACCTTCATCCGATAATTCTAGGACATTTGGTGCCATTACCGCAAAAAGAGGTCAAAAACTGTTTTTTCAAGGCCAAAGCTAATTGCATTTCCGAATTTTCTGGTTTTCTCTAATGTTTGTATATGTTTATGGAACCCTATTGGGGTCATATTTGGCATTGATTTATGATTTGTTATCGAGTCTCATTGTGCTTGTTTACATGTTTTAAGGCTTACTCTTATTCCGGTCATTTCCTAGCTAACTTTTGTACTTGTACTACTTTGAGCCTAGTGAACGGCTTTTGGGAAATGAGATGACTTTTGTGTGAGATATTGGGACTGATTTGAGGAAATAATGAAGCCATGATGGCTGGAGAGTTAACAAATTTAGGGGAAGTGCTGCCCGATTTTCTAGGCCGTTTGGTTCCTTTAAGTTGGATTTGCCTTTTGGTAGAAATGAAGGGCTTTTGGGTTGTTGAACCTAGGTCTTCATGTTACCTTTTTGTTCCCAAAAATCATGTTTTGCACCCTTGCATTAGTAATTATTTGGCGAGGCATACGACTAGTAGTCGAGCCTCACATGTGCATTCTGTTTACTCGATTCTGGAAGTGAAACCTTCAATTGGTTTATCTTGATTATTTTAGGGTTTCTTGGTGATTAAGGCCAATCTGAAGTGAAAACTTTTGAAGTTGAGCCGGTGAGTGTTCCACTACCTGCTACCCGTTATGTGAAATATCTGAATATCTGAATACTTGATTTATGACTATTGAATCCAAATACTGTTTTGATAAAATGGAGGCGAGGGTGTACTTTATCACACTCGTTCTCTGGTCTGTTCATTTGCCAATTTTGAACGCGTATCTGATTCTGCTATCTGTATCTGTATCTGTATCTGTTATCTGTATCGGGATCTGTATCTGTTCTGACGTCGTTTGGAAGCTTGAGTCCAACGACCTTTCTGTGACCTATGAGCTCAAATCCTGTGGCTAAGTTATTCGAGTCGGGCCGGCAAGGGCCTGGACGATTAGATAACGAACCACGGTAGTCTGTTTTGGGATCTCTGGGTATTGAGACCCTTGATTCCGGTATACTCGAGTATTACCATTTCTGTTCGGTTACGGTGAGCGGGCCCGGTAAAGGGGTGTTTGGTGGACGGAATTCGGTGTAAAGAGGGGTCTACGGACGCGTTGGTTCTATATACGTTGACGGAGAGTCAACTGGTTTGGATCAAGTACTGCGCTGGAAATTTGGCTCCTGAGAGCCACCCGTATCCTTCTGATTTGAATCATTGGTTCCTTTGCTTTACATCTGGCATGTGTACGTGATTTGCTAAACGTGAAATGCCATGATTTTATTGCTATCTGTTTGGTACCTCATTGAGCGAAAGCTCACCCCTTTCTGTTCCCTTTTGTTTTCCTTACAGGAAAATAAACCCTTTTGGTCTGGATTTGACAAATGGCTGCCAAATTGAGCTAGTTGAACATATCTTTTGTATAGCTCATGTAGTAAAACCCTAAGTGTACTTTTGGGGCGTTTTCTCTTTTGATTTGGCAAACCGTGTATATGTATTAACTTTTGAAAACTTTTGTATGTCATTTTGGATTGTAATCGCTAAAGTTCAGATGTGAATGTTTGCGTGCTCTTTCGGTTGGGTTCTGACGGGTCGGTTACTATTATGGCCGACTCCGGATTTCATTTTCTTATTTTGGGTTATGTTGCCATTTTGACTTGGTTGCGCGCATTGGTAAGTTCCGGAACGTATTAGATTGACGTAAACGGATCCGTAGTCCTGGCGAGAGCTGGGCAGGCAGTCCGCTAACCCCTTTGGTTCGCCTTAGGGGAAAGTTGTCTCACTAGTGCCTTATTTTATCCCCTCAAACCAATTTCTACTGTTTCGAGGTTAGACCCTCCGTGAAACTTAAATGGGGCGAATTTCAAAAATCGCTCTATCCTCACACCTCTCTTATTTCCTAGGTTGATTGATTGGTTTAGGGGGGCCTTGGCGCTCAGCTAACCGTGCTAAGATATCAATCATACGGTTAATAGCAGTAGCTACGTGATTATCCCCTTCATTTCCTTACCCTTGGTTCGGTACAGTTGTCGATCCCTGATGATCTCCTTGAACTTGGGGTTGTCTAACCCCTCGCACTCGGCCCCTTTCACTTCTACGGCCGTCCATAACAAAGATTGTGGCATAAGGTGTGAAATCTTGATATACGACGTATGTTGTAAGGTTTCAATATGTATATACGTGATACGTGGTAAAGTAGCATAAGATATTGTCCTGACTAGGTTCTACATTCTGCCCATTTGGATCGAAAGTGCCGACTCGGGTGAATTCCGTAGAGCAACTTCAGGTCTCTGACTCGTCTGAGGATGTAGAAGGTATGACCCGCCGTCTAACGCAGATTTTGATAGATTTCGTGAGAAGAAAATTTCGAGGACGAAATTTCTTTAAGGGGGAGAGAGTGTGAAGACCCGTAATTTTCTTAATTTTGAGGTTTTATTTTCTTTTAATTGCATGTTTTTCCACCTTTTATTTATTCGAAAAATTGTGAAAATAAATTTTATGGGTAAATATAGTTTTTAAATGATTTTTCTAGCATCGGTTAGGTTTTGAGAAATTAAGAGCGTATATTAGACGTGGGACCCGCTAGTGCGGAAAGCTCGAAAAAATTCGGCCAATTAGGTTAAGTTTCGGATACTGGGTTTAAATTATCGGGTGCTATGAGATATTTAGAGGTTGCCAAATGGATTGGTATAAGAGAGACAAAAAGTTAGGCCAGCAATTAATGAAAGTGACATGTGTCACCATATGATTAAATCTTGTTTTGACTTACTATTCATCCTTTTACCATTTACTAACTAAACCCAAAAATTGACCAAAAATCTTCCAAAATCTCCAAGCTTGTGGCCGATCACCTCTCCAAGTTTTGCTTCAATCTTGCTTCAATCTACCAAATCAACCATTGAATTTTGTTTTTGTTCCATAGAAACCCTTAAGGGAGTGATAGTGAGCTGTTTTGTGGAGTTGTTTGGAAGGCTAAAGTGACTAGTTGCTCTCTCTCTTGTGTTGCTAAGGTAAGTTGTGAAGGACCCCTCTCCTCCCTCTAATGATGCTTAATTCATGGTTGGTGGTAGTATAAGATGCACTTTTATAGATTATATCTTGATTTTTGGGTGAATTGGTGAAGTTTTGTAATTATTGGGGATTTTTCTGTTTTCATATGAATATGATTATGTGGTCATGTATGATGATTGGAAATAATATTTAAGGAAGCTAGAAGGTGGAAAAAGTGGTTAATTGCAAGAAATTTCTGTTTTGGGAGGAAAATTGGAAAGTTAGGGTTTCTTTGATTTACATTCTGCCCGGTTTTGTAGCTCATATTTAGAGGCCTAATTGGCCTTGGGTTAAAACATAAAAGTTGTAGATAATGATATTTTATAGGATCCTACAAAATTTCAGGTCAATCGGAGCAGCGTAGTTTGAGGAAAGACGGAATTACCCTTGCTGCCCTGATTTTATCCGAATTTGATAGTTGCGTCTATAATTGGTTAATTTGGTTGGGAATTCTTCCGAATTGGTTGTTGAGGTCTTCTGATGAAATGTATCCTTGTATCTTATCTTTCGGATGGCTTTGGAATTTCTGGATTTGGAATTAGGTAGGCTGATTTATGATGTTTGCACCAGAATGCGATTTGTGAATCTTTTTTTCCAGTTTTGGTGTAGTATCTTGAATTTTTGACCTGGTTACACTCGAAACTGGGCTGAGAGACCTTCTGTAATATTGTAACCCTATCTCTTAGCTTCGAAACGGTGTATCTTGCACTTCCATCCGATAATCGTAGTGCCATTGGTACCAAAACAGCAAAATGATGTCAAAAACTATTTTTTTGGGTTAGAGCTAATTCCATTTCCGGATTTTTCTGGTTTCCTCTAATGCTTATGTATGCTTATGGAGCCCTATTTTGGTGGTATTTGGAATTGGTTTACGACTTGTAATCGAGTCTTATTGTGCTTATTTTAATATCTTAGGGCTTGACTTTCATTTCCGGACTTTTCCCTAGCTTGAACTGTACTTGTACTACTTGGAGCTTACTGAACGGCTATTGAATGAACTTATTTTGTGTGTGACTTTTGGACTGGCTGAGGAAAATAATGAAGCCATGACGGCTGGAAAAGTAAGCAAATTTAGGGGAAGTGCTGTCCAATTTTCTAGGCCGTTTGGTTCCTTTAAGTTTGAATTGCCTTTTGGTAGAAATGAAGGGCTTTTGGGTTGTTTGAGCCTAGGTCTTCATGTTACTTTTTCGTTCCCAAAAATCATGTTTTGCACCCTTGCGTTAATAATTATTTGGCGAGGCATACGACGTGTAGTCGAGCCTCACTTGTGCATTCCGTTTACTCGATTTTGGATGTGAAACCTTCAATTGGTTTACTTTGATTATTTTAGGGTTTCTTGGTGATTAAAGCTCTCTTTTGGGCAAAAACTTTTGAGGTATCTGTACTGACACCGGTGAGTGTACCACTCCCCTTATTTGTTACTTAACTTGATTTCTGCACTTGCAATCTGTGATCTGAATGACTGTACTATCTGTTTATTCTGTTTGAGACGAGGGTGTACTTTATCACACTCGTTCTCTTGTCTATTCATATGCCAATTTTGGTGCGAATCTGAATCTGTTATCTGTATCTGTATCTGTTATCTGTATCTGTATCTGTATTTGTTCTGACGTCGTTTGGAAGCTTGTATCCAACGACCTTTCTGTGACCTCTGAGCTCAACACCGGTGGCCAGTTACTCAAGTCGGGCCGGCAAGGGCCTGGTCGATTAGATAACGAACCACGGCAGTCTATTTTGGGATCTTTGGGTATTGAGACCCTTGATTCCGGTACACTCGAGTATTACCATTTCTGATCTGATTGGATTTTGGGCCCGGTGGGGGTATGTGAGGTGGAAGGAATCGAAGAAAGTGGAGTCTACGGTACTGGTTACTTCTGTAACGTTGACGGAGTGTCAACTATTATTTTGATCAAGTTTCGGTGACACAAATGGGAATTTGGCTCCTGAGAGCCACCCGTATCCTCCCTATTTGAATCATTGGTTCCTTTACTTTACATCTGGCATGTGTACCTGATTTGTTAAATGTGAAATGACATGATTTGACTGCTATCTGTCTGGTACCTCATTGAGTGCAAGCTCACCCCTTTCTGTTCCTTTTGTTTTCCTTACAGGAAAATAAATCATTTTGGACTGGATTTGATAGTTGGTTGCCGAATTGAGCTAGATGGACATATCTTTTGTATAGCTCATTGATTGAAACCCTAAATGTACTTTTGGGTCCGTTTCTCTTTTGATTTGGCAAACCGTATATGTATCAACTTTTGAATACTTTTGTATGCCACTTTGGATTGTATATGCTTAATTTCAAGATGTATATATATTTGATTGATGCTTGGTTGGATTTTGACGTGTCGGTTACGATTCATGGCCGACTCCATTTTCGTTCGCGCGTTTGTATGTTCCGGACGTATTAGATCGCTTTAAACTGAACCGTTAGTCCTGGTGAGAGCTGGGCAGGCGGTCCGCTGAACCCTTTGGTTCGCCTTAGGGTGAGGTGGGGCTGTCACAGGTGGTATCAGAGCCACTTCGCGTGGTCTCTGCTCGGAGTGAGTTTGGGGCCAAGTGGTGTTATGGTCCTGCTTTCGTGAATGCGTCGAAAGGTATAAGTGCTCTTTTGAGCGTAAGCTATGAACTGTGCATGTTATAAGTGTAAGGATCATTATCATGGGACTTGAGGAAGTTAGGTATGTATGTCGGGTAGGAATCTTTAATATGGGGATGATTTACGCTTGGGACCGGCCGACTCGAGTTGTGAATTATCTTAGTTTAGATTCTTGGACCTGAGTACAAAAGGGTGGAGTGCGCTAGACCAAGGGTCTGTATCTTGATTGAATCTGAGGTAAGTCTTGATGGCCAAGGACAAGGCACGGAAGATCTTTATATTGGACCTAGTACTAGCCGGATCGAGAGGGTTGAATCTGGAAGTGTTATCATTGACTAATCTCATACTAGTCTGGCTAGGGTTTTCTAGAAGGTGACTAGCCTGTAGGGTGCCTTGAGACATTCACACCTAAGACCTATTTTCTTTGCTATGACTATGAGGACTTGATAAGCATTTATTTGATCTGAGATGGCCTAACTGCAATGATCTAGGTCTCAACCTCACTTTGGATATCTGATGCCCGTAGCTTGGTCCTCGACGGACGACCCTTGCCACTATTTCCTTGAGACCTATCCACTAATGTCCTGTATGAACTTGGCTTGATGATGAGAGTACCAAGATTAAGAGTTATGGAAGTAGGTAGGGAGATTGTGAAAACAAAGATGTGGCATAAGGTGTGAAATCTTGATATACGACGTATGTTGAAAGGTTTCAATACGTATATACGTGATACGTGGTAAAGTAGCATAAGATATTGTCCTGACTAGGTTCTACATTCTGCCCATTTGGATCGAAAGTGCCGACTCGGGTGAATTCCGTAGAGCAACTTCAGGTCTCTGACTCGTCTGAGGACGTAGAAGGTATGACCCGCCGTCTAACGCAGATTTTGATACATTCCGTGATAAGAAAATTTCGAGGACGAAATTTCTTTAAGGGGGAGAGAGTGTGAGGACCCGTAATTTTCTTAATTTCGAGGTTTTATTTTCTTTTAATTGCATGTTTTTCCACCTTTTATTTATTCGAAAAATTGTGAAAATAAATTTTATGAGTAAATATAGTTTTTAAATGATTTTTCTAGCATCGGTTAGGTTTTGAGAAATTAAGAGCGTATATCGGACATGGAACCCGCTAGTGCAGAAAAATTCGGCCAATTAGGTTAAGTTTCGGATACTGGGTTTAAATTACCGGGTGCTATGAGATATTTAGAGGTTGCCAAATGGATTGGTATAAGAGAGACAAAAAGTTAAGCCAGCAATTAATGAAAGTGACATGTGTCACCATATGATTAAATCTTGTTTTGACTTACTATTCATCCTTTTACCATTTACTAACTAAACCCAAAATTTGACCAAAAATCTTCCAAAATCTCCAAGCTTGTGGCCGACCACCTCTCCAAGAAAGAAAGAAAGAAAACTCTCCAAGTTTTGCTTCAATCTTGCTCCAATCTACCAAATCAACCATTGAATTTTGTTTTTGTTCCATAGAAACCCTTAAGGGAGTGATAGTGAGGTGTTTTGTGGAGTTGTTTGGAAGGCTAAAGTGACTAGTTGCTCTCTCTCTTGTGTTGCTAAGGTAAGTTGTGAAGGACCCCTCTCCTCCCTCTAATGATGCTTAATTCATGGTTGGTGGTAGTATAAGATGCACTTTTATAGATTATATCTTGATTTTTGGGTGAATTGGTGAAGTTTTGTAATTATTGGGGATTTTTCTGTTTTCATATGAATATGATTATGTGGTCATGTATGATGATTGGAAATAATATTTAAGGAAGCTAGAAGGTGGAAAAAGTGGTTAATTGCAAGAAATTTCTGTTTTGGGAGGAAAATTGGAAAGTTAGGGTTTCTTTGATTTACATTCTGCCCGGTTTTGTAGCTCATATTTAGAGGCCTAATTGGCCTTGGGTTAAAACATAAAAGTTGTAGATAATGATATTTTATAGGATCCTACAAAATTTCAGGTCAATCGGAGCAGCGTAGTTTGAGGAAAGACGGAATTACCCTTGCTGCCCTGATTTTATCCGAATTTGATAGTTGCGTCTATAATTGGTTAATTTGGTTGGGAATTCTTCCGAATTGGTTGTTGAGGTCTTCTGATGAAATGTATCCTTGTATCTTATCTTTCGGATGGCTTTGGAATTTCTGGATTTGGAATTAGGTAGGCTGATTTATGATGTTTGCACCAGAATGCGATTTGTGAATCTTTTTTTCCAGTTTTGGTGTAGTATCTTGAATTTTTGACCTGGTTACACTCGAAACTGGGCTGAGAGACCTTCTGTAATATTGTAACCCTATCTCTTAGCTTCGAAACGGTGTATCTTGCACTTCCATCCGATAATCGTAGTGCCATTGGTACCAAAACAGCAAAATGATGTCAAAAACTATTTTTTTGGGTTAGAGCTAATTCCATTTCCGGATTTTTCTGGTTTCCTCTAATGCTTATGTATGCTTATGGAGCCCTATTTTGGTGGTATTTGGAATTGGTTTACGACTTGTAATCGAGTCTTATTGTGCTTATTTTAATATCTTAGGGCTTGACTTTCATTTCCGGACTTTTCCCTAGCTTGAACTGTACTTGTACTACTTGGAGCTTACTGAACGGCTATTGAATGAACTTATTTTGTGTGTGACTTTTGGACTGGCTGAGGAAAATAATGAAGCCATGACGGCTGGAAAAGTAAGCAAATTTAGGGGAAGTGCTGTCCAATTTTCTAGGCCGTTTGGTTCCTTTAAGTTTGAATTGCCTTTTGGTAGAAATGAAGGGCTTTTGGGTTGTTTGAGCCTAGGTCTTCATGTTACTTTTTCGTTCCCAAAAATCATGTTTTGCACCCTTGCGTTAATAATTATTTGGCGAGGCATACGACGTGTAGTCGAGCCTCACTTGTGCATTCCGTTTACTCGATTTTGGATGTGAAACCTTCAATTGGTTTACTTTGATTATTTTAGGGTTTCTTGGTGATTAAAGCTCTCTTTTGGGCAAAAACTTTTGAGGTATCTGTACTGACACCGGTGAGTGTACCACTCCCCTTATTTGTTACTTAACTTGATTTCTGCACTTGCAATCTGTGATCTGAATGACTGTACTATCTGTTTATTCTGTTTGAGACGAGGGTGTACTTTATCACACTCGTTCTCTTGTCTGTTCATATGCCAATTTTGGTGCGAATCTGAATCTGTTATCTGTATCTGTATCTGTTATCTGTATCTGTATCTGTATTTGTTCTGACGTCGTTTGGAAGCTTGTATCCAACGACCTTTCTGTGACCTCTGAGCTCAACACCTGTGGCCAGTTACTCGAGTCGGGCCGGCAAGGGCCTGGTCGATTAGATAACGAACCACGGTAGTCTATTTTGGGATCTTTGGGTATTGAGACCCTTGATTCCGGTACACTCGAGTATTACCATTTCTGATCTGATTGGATTTCGGGCCCGGTGGGGGTATGTGAGGTGGAAGGAATCGAAGAAAGTGGAGTCTACGGTACTGGTTACTTCTGTAACGTTGACGGAGTGTCAACTATTATTTCGATCAAGTTTCGGTGACGCAAATGGGAATTTGGCTCCTGAGAGCCACCCGTATCCTCCCTATTTGAATCATTGGTTCCTTTACTTTACATCTGGCATGTGTACCTGATTTGTTAAATGTGAAATGACATGATTTTACTGCTATCTGTCTGGTACCTCATTGAGCGCAAGCTCACCCCTTTCTGTTCCTTTTGCTTTCCTTACAGGAAAATAAATCCTTTTGGACTGGATTTGATAGTTGGTTGCCGAATTGAGCTAGATGGACATATCTTTTGTATAGCTCATTGATTGAAACCCTAAATGTACTTTTGGGTCCGTTTCTCTTTTGATTTGGCAAACCGTATATGTATCAACTTTTTAATACTTTTGTATGCCACTTTGGATTGTATATGCTTAATTTCAAGATGTATATATATTTGATTCATGCTTGGTTGGATTTTGACGTGTCGGTTACGATTCATGGCCGACTCCATTTTCGTTCGCGCGTTTGTATGTTCCGGACGTATTAGATCGCTCTAAACTGAACCGTTAGTCCTGGCGAGAGCTGGGCAGGCGGTCCGCTGAACCCTTTGGTTCGCCTTAGGGTGAGGTGGGGCTGTCACAGGTGGTATCAGAGCCACATCGCGTGGTCTCTGCGCGGAGTGAGCTTGGGGCCAAGTGGTGTTATGGTCCTGCTTTCGTGAATGCGTCGAAAGGTATAAGTGCTCTTTTGAGCGTAAGCTATGAACTGTGCATGTTATAAGTGTAAGGATCATTATCATGGGACTTGAGGAAGTTAGGTATGTATGTCGGGTAGGAATCTTTAATATGGGGATGATTTACGCTTGGGACCGGCCGACTCGAGTTGTGAATTATCTTAGTTTAGATTCTTGGACCTGAGTACAAAAGGGTGGAGTGCGCTAGACCAAGGGTCTGTATCTTGATTGAATCTGAGGTAAGTCTTGATGGCCAAGGACAAGGCACGGAAGATCTTTACATTGGACCTAGTACTAGCCGGATCGAGAGGGTTGAATCTGGAAGTGTTATCATTGACTAATCTCATACTAGTCTGGCTAGGGTTTTCTAGAAGGTGACTAGCTTGTAGGGTACCTTGAGACATTCACACCTAAGACCTATTTTCTTTGCTATGACTATGAGGACTTGATAAGCATTTATTTGATCTGAGATGGCCTAACTGCAATGATCTAGATCTCTACCTCACTTTGGATATCTGATGCCCGTAGCTTGGTCCTCGACGGACGACCCTTGCCTCTATTTCCTTGAGACCTATCCACTAATATCCTGTATGAACTTGGCTTGATGATGAGAGTACCAAGATTAAGAGTTATGGAAGTAGGTAGGGAGATTGTGAAAACAAAGATGTGGCATAAGGTGTGAAATCTTGATATACGACGTATGTTGTAAGGTTTCAATATGTATATACGTGATACGTGGTAAAGTAGCATAAGATATTGTCCTGACTAGGTTCTACATTCTGCCCATTTGGATCGAAAGTGCCGACTCGGGTGAATTCCGTAGAGCAACTTCAGGTCTCTGACTCGTCTGAGGATGTAGAAGGTATGACCCGCCGTCTAACGCAGATTTTGATAGATTTCGTGAGAAGAAAATTTCGAGGACGAAATTTCTTTAAGGGGGAGAGAGTGTGAAGACCCGTAATTTTCTTAATTTTGAGGTTTTATTTTCTTTTAATTGCATGTTTTTCCACCTTTTATTTATTCGAAAAATTGTGAAAATAAATTTTATGGGTAAATATAGTTTTTAAATGATTTTTCTAGCATCGGTTAGGTTTTGAGAAATTAAGAGCGTATATTAGACGTGGGACCCGCTAGTGCGGAAAGCTCGAAAAATTCGGCCAATTAGGTTAAGTTTCGGATACTGGGTTTAAATTATCGGGTGCTATGAGATATTTAGAGGTTGCCAAATGGATTGGTATAAGAGAGACAAAAAGTTAGGCCAGCAATTAATGAAAGTGACATGTGTCACCATATGATTAAATCTTGTTTTGACTTACTATTCATCCTTTTACCATTTACTAACTAAACCCAAAAATTGACCAAAAATCTTCCAAAATCTCCAAGCTTGTGGCCGATCACCTCTCCAAGTTTTGCTTCAATCTTGCTTCAATCTACCAAATCAACCATTGAATTTTGTTTTTGTTCCATAGAAACCCTTAAGGGAGTGATAGTGAGCTGTTTTGTGGAGTTGTTTGGAAGGCTAAAGTGACTAGTTGCTCTCTCTCTTGTGTTGCTAAGGTAAGTTGTGAAGGACCCCTCTCCTCCCTCTAATGATGCTTAATTCATGGTTGGTGGTAGTATAAGATGCACTTTTATAGATTATATCTTGATTTTTGGGTGAATTGGTGAAGTTTTGTAATTATTGGGGATTTTTCTGTTTTCATATGAATATGATTATGTGGTCATGTATGATGATTGGAAATAATATTTAAGGAAGCTAGAAGGTGGAAAAAGTGGTTAATTGCAAGAAATTTCTGTTTTGGGAGGAAAATTGGAAAGTTAGGGTTTCTTTGATTTACATTCTGCCCGGTTTTGTAGCTCATATTTAGAGGCCTAATTGGCCTTGGGTTAAAACATAAAAGTTGTAGATAATGATATTTTATAGGATCCTACAAAATTTCAGGTCAATCGGAGCAGCGTAGTTTGAGGAAAGACGGAATTACCCTTGCTGCCCTGATTTTATCCGAATTTGATAGTTGCGTCTATAATTGGTTAATTTGGTTGGGAATTCTTCCGAATTGGTTGTTGAGGTCTTCTGATGAAATGTATCCTTGTATCTTATCTTTCGGATGGCTTTGGAATTTCTGGATTTGGAATTAGGTAGGCTGATTTATGATGTTTGCACCAGAATGCGATTTGTGAATCTTTTTTTCCAGTTTTGGTGTAGTATCTTGAATTTTTGACCTGGTTACACTCGAAACTGGGCTGAGAGACCTTCTGTAATATTGTAACCCTATCTCTTAGCTTCGAAACGGTGTATCTTGCACTTCCATCCGATAATCGTAGTGCCATTGGTACCAAAACAGCAAAATGATGTCAAAAACTATTTTTTTGGGTTAGAGCTAATTCCATTTCCGGATTTTTCTGGTTTCCTCTAATGCTTATGTATGCTTATGGAGCCCTATTTTGGTGGTATTTGGAATTGGTTTACGACTTGTAATCGAGTCTTATTGTGCTTATTTTAATATCTTAGGGCTTGACTTTCATTTCCGGACTTTTCCCTAGCTTGAACTGTACTTGTACTACTTGGAGCTTACTGAACGGCTATTGAATGAACTTATTTTGTGTGTGACTTTTGGACTGGCTGAGGAAAATAATGAAGCCATGACGGCTGGAAAAGTAAGCAAATTTAGGGGAAGTGCTGTCCAATTTTCTAGGCCGTTTGGTTCCTTTAAGTTTGAATTGCCTTTTGGTAGAAATGAAGGGCTTTTGGGTTGTTTGAGCCTAGGTCTTCATGTTACTTTTTCGTTCCCAAAAATCATGTTTTGCACCCTTGCGTTAATAATTATTTGGCGAGGCATACGACGTGTAGTCGAGCCTCACTTGTGTATTCCGTTTACTCGATTTTGGATGTGAAACCTTCAATTGGTTTACTTTGATTATTTTAGGGTTTCTTGGTGATTAAAGCTCTCTTTTGGGCAAAAACTTTTGAGGTATCTGTACTGACACCAGTGAGTGTACCACTCCCCTTATTTGTTACTTAACTTGATTTCTGCACTTGCAATCTGTGATCTGAATGACTGTACTATCTGTTTATTCTGTTTGAGACGAGGGTGTACTTTATCACACTCGTTCTCTTGTCTGTTCATATGCCAATTTTGGTGCGAATCTGAATCTGTTATCTGTATCTGTATCTGTTATCTGTATCTGTTCTTTGGAAGCTTGTATCAAACGACCTTTCTGTGACCTCTGAGCTCAACACCTGTGGCCAGTTACTCGAGTCGGGCCGGCAAGGGCCTGGTCGATTAGATAACGAACCACGGTAGTCTGTTTTGGGATCTTTGGGTATTGAGACCCTTGATTCCGGTACACTCGAGTATTACCATTTATGATCTGATTGGATTTCGGGCCCGGTGGGGGTATGTGAGGTGGAAGGAATCGAAGAAAGTGGAGTCTACGGTACTGGTTACTTCTGTAACGTTGACGGAGTGTCAACTATTATTTCGATCAAGTTTCGGTGACGCAAATGGGAATTTGGCTCCTGAGAGCCACCCGTATCCTCCCTATTTGAATCATTGGTTCCTTTACTTTACATCTGGCATGTGTACCTGATTTGTTAAATGTGAAATGCCATGATTTTACTGCTATCTGTCTGGTACCTCATTGAGCGCAAGCTCACCCCTTTCTGTTCCTTTTGTTTTCCTTACAGGAAAATAAATCCTTTTGGACTGGATTTGATAGTTGGTTGCCGAATTGAGCTAGATGGACATATCTTTTGTATAGCTCATTGATTGAAATCCTAAATGTACTTTTGGGTCCGTTTCTCTTTTGATTTGGCAAACCGTATATGTATCAACTTTTGAATACTTTTGTATGCCACTTTGGATTGTATATGCTTAATTTCAAGATGTATATATATTTGATTCATGCTTGGTTGGATTTTGACGTGTCGGTTACGATTCATGGCCGACTCCATTTTCGTTCGCGCGTTTGTATGTTCCGGACGTATTAGATCGCTCTAAGCTGAACCGTTAGTCCTGGCGAGAGTTGGGCAGGCGGTCCGCTGAACCCTTTGGTTCACCTTAGGGTGAGGTGGGGCTGTCGCATAATATATAGAAGATATCATGCAAGATGAGCAAAGATCCTAAAAATGAAAAAATAAACATGGATGAGATGCGATGAATGTCATGCAAAGAATGTAAATCTAGCACGAGACGGCTTAAATGATCTAGCATTGAACTAGCCCATTTCTACAAGTTTTCACCAGCGTTGGACTAGTGAGGAATTGAGGAGAGAAGCCACAACTAGTGTTGGATTAGTGTGGTGACGTCATGCATTTATTATAACTAAATAGATCATATAAAAGCATAATTAAAGTAAGTAAACACATAATACACATAGAACACATAACACATGGACATAATTTTCTAGATGCAAACCCTAGTGATAGCGAATAAACACGTAAGCACACAAGCAAATAAACGCAAATAAAAATCTAACTATAACATTCGGGGCTCAAACTACAATCTAAGGGGGGAATTTTAAAAAATAACCTAACTATTACATTTATCTAACTAAATACATTTTTAGCAAATAATTAAAACCTATCTATTACATAATCTACCAAAATACATATCTTGAGCGCCTATCTATGACAATTTGGCATTTTAATGCCTCTCAAATAATCATCAAAAATTAAATAAAATAAATAAAACTTAGCATGAATAAAAATGAATAATTAAAAAAAAAGCACTCAAAACATGCAAAAATACATTAGAGCACATAAAAAATTTTAAAATAGTAAAAGAGGTTACCTCCCTTAAAGTTGTGGCTCAATGGTGGAAAATTTGCCCTATTTATGCTCAAAAATCAACAAAATAATCAAAGCACCAATTTAATTATAAAGAAATGAAAATAATCATGAAATCTACCAATTAAAGCACTTAAATGAAGTATAATTCACAATTAAAGAAGAAAAGCAACTTGTATTTAAGAAATCAAAACTGCTAGGAATCTAATTGCAAAAATTAAGAAAGTTTTTTGGTCAAATTATAATTATTACAAAATGTAGGGGTCGAAATCAAAGAAAAACAAAGTTCAAGGGCCAAAATGCAATTAAATAGGGGACTTAATTGAAAGAAATTTAAAAAATTTAGGGCCACAATAAAACAACTCAAAATCCAGGGACTGGAATGTGAATTTCGTTTCTGGTCTTGCAAGATGAGAACTACATGGGCCATATTCATTCTTATTTGTGCTAAAATTCTCTAGGCCCAGCAAAAGTCCAAGGAAAAGTACACAGGCCAACCCATAATTTTATCCACCAAGCCCAACCAAAAACAGTGGGTTTTAACCCCTCAAGCCCCATATCAAACCCAATTAAATTAAATAAAAACCCATTTGCCAAATCCAACAAAAAATAATCCTAATTCAAAACATAAACTATTTACTAAAACCCAACATGATAAAAATCAACAAAAAATTATTTAACCCCAATTATGCCCCAAAATCCAGAATTAATCTACCTAAGAAATCACTTAAAAAATGCAGAATAGGATTAAAACTTAAAAGGGAAAAAATGATTTATTTGCAGAAGTTTTTGGGCCACAATACAATTATGTAAATATTTAGGAGGCAAACTGCAAATTTTTAGAATATTTCCATGCAAACCCACGAAAGTTTTCTTCTTCTTTTTTCTTTTGCATCTTATCAAATACGACAAACACCACAACCGATCCAAAATGTCAGACCAAAGCAGCAAGACCACATAACCACATAATCAAAATTCAATCTTGGTACATTTAACACGAAATTGTGCAATAAAATTTGAACTATTATCCCATAAAATGAGCAAGCAAATGCAACAAAAAGAAGAAGAAAAATACAGGTAGAATTCGGATGATTTTGGCATATATTTAAGTTTAGATGAAAATGGGAAAGGATGAGAAACATTACCTTTGATGCTTCAAGAAGTCGAATGAGTGCAGTAAATCTCAGGAAAAAGGGATCCAAGATCGGAAAAATGAAGTTGAAAATTTCTGCAAAACGGGATTCAAGAGTTGACGGTGCTGCTACTTTGAGCTCAGATTCGACGAGTTTAGAAACGTTTTCTCTGAAAATTTTCAACACAAAAGTTCTTCTCCTACATCTATGGAATTTCCAAAAATCAAGAATTGATCCAAAATAAATCAAGACGAATAAGAAAATGGCCTCTGAACAAGGCCCTCCCACTCAACCCTGGCTCAAGTTTTCCAGAAAAATTTCTGCACTTTTTTTCATCCTCTGTTTCCTCTCTTTTCTCTCTATTTTTCATTGTCCGCCGCCTCTCCCCTTTTTCTCTCGCCTCTGTCCCTGCCTAATGGTTGCATTTGGAGCCTTTTATAGGAACAAAACCTTCCCTCCAACCCTAGAAATGATGGTGCAGATTTTGCTAGGTTTCTTGTGATCATTTTTGGTCCTTCAGATCAGTTTTCCAGCTATCCCTCTTGATGGAATCGGATGATTAGGTGTCTAGGTACTATATACACCTGGAGGGCAAGTAAACAAGCAGCAAAAATGGATCGAAATTCTCCAAGAATTATAATATATAAATTTACGTAGCCTAAAAGAGAGGAATACAACATAACGAGTAGGGGTGACTAAGATTCGTGGCTCAATTTTCCTTTTTATAGAGGAGATGAGAGAATGCTAAGGCTAAAAAGCCACACTCGTTCACTTCCCATATTTGAAAAATGACTCTCCTAATCTAATCAAGCAAATAAACTAACTCATTTCTTATTTTCCTAAATGAGATGCAAGTCTAAATGTCATGTTTCACGCACATAGGGATAAGGGAGATAATATATAGAAGATATCATGTAAGATGAGCAAAGATCCTAATAATGAAAAAAAAACATGTATGAGATACGATAAATGTCATGCAAAGAATGTGAATCTAGCACGAGACGGCTTAAAGGATCTAGTGTTGGACTAGCATTGAATTAGTGAGAAATCGGGGAGAGAAGTCACAACTAGCGTTGGACTAGTGTGGTGACGTCATGCATTTATTATAAGTAAATAAATCATATAAAAGTATGATTAAAGCAAGTAAACACACAAAACACATAGAACACATAACACAGACATAATTTTCTAGATGCAAACCCTAGTGAAAGTGAATAAACATGTAAGTACACGAGTATGCAAGCACACAAACAAATAAACGCAAATAAAAATCTAACTATTACATTCGAGGCTCTAACTACAATCTAAGGCAAGAATTTTAAAAAATAACCTAACTATTACATTTATCTAACTAAATACATTTTTAGCAAAAAATTAAAACCTATCTATTACATAATCTAGCTAAATACATGTCTTGAGCGCCTATCTATGACAATTTGGCATCTTAATGCCTCTCAAATAATCATAAAAAATTAAATAAAATAAATAAAACTTAACATGAATAATTAAAAGAAAAAACACTCAAAACATGCAAAAACATATTGGAACACATAAAAGAATTTACCTCCCATGAAGTTGTGGTTCAATGGGGCAAATTTGCCCTATTTATGGTCCAAAATCAACAAAATAATCAAGGTACCAATTTAATTATAAAGAAATGAAAATAATCATGAAATCTAACCAATTAAAGCACTTAAATGAAGTATAATTAACAATTAAAGAAGAAAAGCAACTTATATTTAAAAAATCAAAACTGGTAGGGATCTAATTGCAAAATTTAAGAAAATTTTTGGTGTCAAATTATAATTATTACAAAAATTGGGGATCAAAATCAAAGAAAAATAAAGTTCAAGGACCAAAATGCAATTAAATAGGGACTTAATTGAAAGAATTAAAAGTTTTTAGGGCCACAATAAAATAACTCAAAAGTCCAGGAACTGGATTGCAAATTTCGTTTCTGGTCTTGTAAGACGTAGACTACTTGGGCCATATTCATTTCTCATTTGGGCTAAAACTCTCTAGGCCTAGCAAAAGTCCAAGGAAAAATACACAGGCCAACCCATAATTTTATCCGCCAAACCCAACCGAAAACAGTGGGTTTTAACCCCTCAAGCCCCATATCAAACCCAATTAAATTAAATCAAAATCCATTTGCCAAATCCAATAAAAAATAATCCTAATCCGAAACATAAACTATTTACTAAAATCCAACATGATAAAAATCAAAAAAAAAATTATTGAACCCCAATTATGCCCT
This sequence comes from Coffea eugenioides, assembly GCF_003713205.1. NCBI lineage: Eukaryota > Viridiplantae > Streptophyta > Magnoliopsida > Gentianales > Rubiaceae > Coffea > Coffea eugenioides. The sequence continues at coordinate 55,678,250 of NC_040036.1, read as the reverse complement.
AAAATTCAGAATTAATCTATCCAAAAAACCACTTAAAAAATGCAGAATAGGATTAAAACTTAAAAAGGGCAAAAACGATTTATTTGCAGAAGTTTTTGGGCCACAGTATAATTATGTAAAAATTTAGGAGGCAAATTGCAAATTTTTAGAAAATTTCCATGCAAACCCACAAAAGCTTTCTTCTTCTTCTTTCTTTTGCAACCCTTTTTCTTTTGCATCTTATCAAATACAACAAACACCACAACTGATCCAAAGTTTCAGACCAAAGCGGCAAGACCACACAACCACATCATTAAATTCAATCTTGGTACATTTAACATGAAATTGTGCAATAAAATCTGAACTATTATCCCATAAAATGAGCAGAAAATGCAGCAAAAAGAAGAAGAAAAATACATGTAGAATCCGGATGATTTTGGCATATATTTAAGTTTAGATGAAAATGGGAAAGGATGAAAAACATTACATTTGATGCATTAGAAGTCGAATGAGTATAGTAAAACTCAGGAAAAAGGGATCCAAGATTGGAAAAATGAAGTTGAAAATTTCTGCAAACCGGGTTTCAAGAGTTGACAGTGCTGCTACTTTGAGCCCAGATTCGACGAGCTTAGTTTTCTCTAAAATTTCCAACACAAAAGTTCATTTCCTACATCTATGAAGTATCCAGAAATCAAGAATCGATCCAAAAGACATCAAGACGAAGAAGAAAATGGCCTCTGAACAGGGTCTCCCACTCAACTCTGGCTCAAGTTTTCCAGAAAAATTTCTGCATTTTTTTTCGTCCTCTGTTTCCTCTCTTTTCTCTCTGTTTTTCTTTGTCCACCGCCTCTCCTCTTTTTCTCTCCCCTTTGTCCCAGCCTAATGGTTGCATTTGGAGTCTTTTATAGGAACCTTCCCTCAAACCCTAGAAATGATGGTGCAGATTTTGCTGGATTTCTTGTGACCATTGTTATCCTTTAGATCAGTTTTCCAATTGTCCCTCTTGTTGAAATCTGATGATTAGGTGTCCAGATACTATATACACCTGGAAGGCAAGAAAACAAGGAGCAAAAATGGATCGAAATTCCCCAAAAAAATCCAACTGGCCTCTTTACTATATTTGTTGGTTTTGGTTCATGGCCTATACGAAACTTGAAGAGGCAGCGCGCGTGCTTTGCACGCACGCGTGGGAAGGAATTTTTTTTTTTTTTTTACAGAAACTAATTTGATTTTTGTTTTCTTTACTTTTCTGCTTTTCTGTTTTTTATTTTTCTAAAAAAAAAATATTTTTTCTCAAGAAATAGAAAATGAAACAAAATTAAATAAAATTTAACTAAAATGAACAAACAAAAAAAAGGAATAAAATGAAGAAAAATAGTAAAATTTTGGTGTCTACACCACCAACATTTATTTTGTTGGGATTGAATTTTATCCCACAAATCATATCGATTTTGGGTTTTATCTCACCAAACGTTTATTTTATTGGATTTGAATTTTATCCCACCAACCTTTTTTTTGTTGGGTTTGATTTTTATCCCACCAACTACGTCGGATTTGGGTTTTATCCCACCGAACATTTATTCTGTTGGGTTTAAATTTTCTCACAAGTCACGTCAGTTTTGGGTTTTATCCTATCGAACGTTTATTTTGTTGGATTTGAATTTTATCCGACCAACCTTTATGTTGTTGGAATTGAGTTTTATCCCACCAACCACGTCGGGTTTGGATTTTATTCCACCGAACGTTTATTTTGTTGGATTTGGATTGTATCCTACCAATTTTTATTTTGTTGGGTTTGAATTTTATCCCACAAAACGCTTATTTTGTTGGGTTTGATTGTATCCCACCAACTTTTATTTTGTTGGGTTTGGATTTTATCCCACCAACCACGTCGAGTTTGGATTTTATCCCACCGAACGTTTATTTTATTGGATTATGTTTTATTCCATCAACCTTTATTTTATTGGGTTTGAATTTTATCCCACCGATCACGTCGAGTTTGGGATTGTATTTTATCCCATCAACCTTTATTTTGTTGGGTTATCCCATCAATCTTTATTTTATTGGGTTTGAATTTTATCCCACAGACCACGACGAGTTTGGATTTTATCCCATCAACCGTTTATTTTAATGGATTTGAATTTTGTCCCACCAACCTTTATTTTGTTGCAATTGGATTTTATCCCACTAACCACATCGAGTTTGGATTTTATCCCACCGAACGTTTATTTTGTTGGGTTTGAATTTTATCCCACCAACCACGTCAGGTTTGGATTTTATCCCACCGAACGTTTATTTTGTTGGGTTTGAATTTTATCCCACTAACCTTTATTTTGTTCGATTTGGATTTTATCCCACCAACCACGTCGAGTTTGGATTTTATCCCGCCGAACGTTTATTTTATTGGGATTGAGTTTTATCACATCAACCTTTATTTTGTTGGGTTTGGATTTTATCCCACTGATCACGTCGAGTTTGATTTTATCCCACCAACCACGTCGGATTTGGGTTTTATCTCACCGAACATTTATTTTGTTGGATTTGAGTTTTATCCTATCAATCTTTATTTTGTTGGGTTTGAGTTATATCCCACCAACTACGTCGGGATTGGATTTTATCCCATCGAACTTTTATTTTGTTGGGATTGGATTTTATCCCACCAACCACGTCGGGTTTGGGTTTTATCACACGGAATGTTTATTTTGTTGGATTTGAATTTTATCTCACCAACCTTTATTTTGTTGGGGTTTGGATTTTATCCCACCAACCACGTCGAGATTGGGTTTTATCCCACCGAACGTTTATTTTATTGGGATTGAATTTTATCCCACCAACCTTTATTTTGTTGGGGTTTGGGTTTTATCCCACCAACCACGTCGAGATTGGGTTTTATCCCACCGAACGTTTATTTTATTTGGATTGAATTTTATCCCACCAACCTTTATTTTGTTGGATTTGAATTTTATCCCACCAACCTTTATTTTGTTGGACTTGGATTTTATCGCACCAACCACGTCGGATTTAGATTTTATCCCACCGAACATTTATTTTGTTGGATTTGAGTTTTATCCTACTAACCTTTATTTTGTTGGGTTTGGGATTTATCCTACCAACTACGTCGGGTTTGGGTTTATCCCACCGAACATTTATTTTGTTGGGTTGGATTTTATCCCACCAACTCTTTATTTTGTTAGATTTGGATTTTATCCCACCAACTCTTTGTTTTGTTGGGTTTGGATTTTATCCCACAAACCATTTTATTTTCTAGGTTTAGGTCTTCCGATTCGTTGGGTTTTACTAGTTGGAGTAGACAGGTAAGTAATTTGGTGTCTATGTCTTTATCTTGAATTTCTTTAAAATTCAAACAAAGAGGGGCAAGTTATAGACACTAAAATCTTAATAATCCATTCTTATTATTTATTTCATTTCATTTTCACCTTTTACCTTTTAATTCTCATTTTTAAGGAAATTTTTATTTATTTGTTTGGTTTTGCAGGAAAAGAAAGAAAAGAAGGAAAAAAGGAAAGGAAGAAAACAAAAATACAGTTTTTTTAAAAAAATAATAAAAGGGGTGGAATCTCACACGCGGTCTTGGTTTTCTTCTTCTTCGTACGAAGAAGAAGACCAAAGCCAGTACAAATTGTAGCGGCCATTTTCACTCATTTTTCTTCCATTTTTTCCTCCATTCGATCACCCTAGTACAAAACCACTTGGCATTGATCCAAAACACCAAGAAAAATCCTAATTAAAGCCAATCTAATTGCCCAAAATTGGCAAAAAGGTCCAGCAAAATCTGCACCATCATTTCTAGGGTTGGGGGGAAGGTTTTGGTTCTTATAAAAGGCTCCAAATGTAGCCATTAAAAAAAAAAAAAAAAAGGGAGAGGCGGCGGTCAAAGAAAAACAGAGAGAAAACAGAGAAAACAGAGGAAAAAGAAGAAGAAAAAGTGCAGAAATTTTTTCTAGAAAAAAAAAACTTGAGCCAGGATTGAATGGGCTGCCCTGTTCAGAGGCCATTTTCTTCTTCGTCTTGACTTCTTTTGGATCGATTCTTGATTTCTAAATACTCTATAGATGCAGGAGAAGAACTTTCGTGTTGAAAATCCTCAAGGAAAATACCTCTAAGTTTCTTAATTTGGGCCCGAAGTTGCTGCACTGTCACCTCGTAAAGCTTGTGGCAGGAAGTTTCAATCTTCAAGTTCTTGCGTTTGGATTCGTTTACTTCGAGATTTAACGTGTTGTTTCATCCTTTAAAGCGCCAAAGGTGATGTATTTCATCTTTTCCTTGCTATTTAAGCTTAAATTTGGGCCAAACTTGTCCGATTCTACCTGCACTTTCTTTCTTCTTTTTGCTGCATTTTCTTGCTCATTTTATGGGATAATAGTTCAGATTTTATTGCACAATTTCTTGTTAAATGTACCAAGATTGAATCTTTGTGATGTGGCTGTGTGGTCTTGCTGCTTTGGTCTGAAACTTTGGATCGATTGTGGTGTTAGTTGTATTTGATAAGATGCCAAAGAAAGAAAAAGGGTTGCAGAAGAAAGAAGAAGAAGAAAGCTTTCGTGGGTTTGCATGGAAATTTTCTAAAATTTGTAGTTTGCCCCCTAAATTTTTACATAATTCCACTGTAGCCCAATATCTGAAAAAATTGAACTAATTTTGCCCCATTTAAGTTGCAATCCTCTTTTGCGTGTTTTAAGTGGTTTCTTAGGTAGATTAATCCTGAATTTTAGGACATAATTATGGTTAAATAATTTTTAGTTGATTTTTATCATATTGGGTTTTTCGTAAAATAGATAGTTTGGGTTAGAGGGTTATTTTTGTTTAGGTTTATAGGATTGGGTTGTTGCTTTAGGTTTTTGGGTTTGGCATGGGGTTGAGAGGTTGAAACCAACTCCTTTTGGTTGGGCTGAATTGGTCAAAACGATATGCCTGCCCGCATTCCTTTCCTTGGGTTTTCTGTTGGACCAAGGGTCTTCAACCCACTAAAGAAATAGAAATGGGCCAATGGCCTTTTTATCAAGTAATCTGGTAACGTAAATTGCATTCTAGTCCCTGTACCTTTGAGTAATTTCACTGTGGCCCTAAAAACTTTGAATTTCTGTTAATTTGATCCCTAATTTAATTGCCATTTGGTCCCTAAACTTTACTTTTCTTTGATTTTGACCCCTAGTTTTTTGTAATAATTATAATTTGACATCAAAATCTTTCTCAATTTTTGTAATTAAGTCTCTAATAGTTTTGATTTCTTAAATATAAGTTGCTTTTCTTCTTTAATTGTTAATTATACTTCATTTAAGTGCTTTAATTGATAGATTTCATGGTTACTTTCATTTTTTATAATTCATTTGTTAATTAAATTGGTGCCTTGACCAATTTGTTGATTTTAGAGTATAAATAGGTAAATTTCACTCCATTGAACCACAACTTCAAGGGAGGTAACCTCTTTTATTATTTTAAAATTCTTTTATGTGCTCCAATGTGTTTTTGCATGTTTTTTGGTGCTTTTTTTTTCTTCATTTTTATTCATGTTAAGTTTCATTTATTTTATTTAAATTTTGATGATTATTTGAGAGGCATTAAGATGCCAAATTGTAATAGATAGGTGTTCAAGACATATATTTAGTTAGCCTATGTAATTGATAGACTTTAATTTTTGCCAAAAATGTAATTAGTTAGATAAATGTAATAGTTAAGTTATTATTATTTTAGTTTCCCCCTTAGATTGAAGTTAGGGTTCCGAATGTAATACTTAGGCTTTTATTTGCGTTTATTTGCTTGTGTGCTTGCATGCTTATGTGCTTACGTGTTTACTCACTCTCCTTAGGGTCTTTGCATCTAGATATTATGTTTAAGTGCTATGTGCTCTATGTGTTTTATGTGTTTACTTGCTTTAATTATGTTTTATATGATTTATTTAGTTATAATAAATGCATGATGTCACCACACTAGTCCAATGCTAGTTGTCGCCTTTTTCCCGATTTTTCACTAGTCCAACTCTGGTGAAGACTTGTGGATATGGATTAGTTCAACGTTAGACCCTTTAGGCCGTCTCGCGCTATATTCACATTCTTTGCGTGACATTCATCACATTTTCTACATGTTTTTTGTTTTTAGGCCATTTTCTCATCTTGCATGATATTTTCTCTATATATTATCTCCCTTATCCCTATGTGTGCGAAACATGACATTTAGACTTGTATTCCATTTAGGAAATTAGAAATAGGTTAGTTCATTTACTTGATTAAGTTAGAAGAGTCACCCTTCAAATATGGGAAATGAACGAGTGTGGTTTCTTAGTCTTAGCATGCTCTTTTTCTCTCTATACGAAGGAAAATTTGAGTCACGAATTTTAGCTTTCCGTACCCGTTATGCTGCATTCCTTTCCTTTAGGTCACGTATATTTATATATTATGATTCTTCTTTTCTTCGAATCTCATCTTTTGCATATTCGTGACATCTAAAAATCATTTTGGACATCACATCCGTAGACCCCATTTTACAACAAATTTCGTCCACCAAACATACCCCTTCCCGGGCCCGCACACCTCAACAGAAACAGAAGTGGTAATACTCGAGTATACCGGAATCAAGAGTCTCAAAATCCAAAGATTCCCAGAAACGGACTACCGTAGTTCGTTATCTAATCGACCGGGCCCTTGCCGGTTCGACTCGAGTAACTAGCCACAGGATTTGAGCTCAGAGGTCACAGAATAGTCGTTGGACTCAACCCTCCAAACGACAACAGATTAAGCACAGAGTCAATTGTACACAATAAATAGACATACAGATACGAGAACGAGTGTGATAAAGTACACCCTCGTCTCAAACAAAATAAACGAATAGTATAGTCATTCAAATCACAAATTGCATGTACAGGAACCAAGTTACGCAACAAATGAGGGGAGTGGTACACTCACCAGTTCCAATACAGATACTTCAAAAGTTTTCACCCAAAGTGGCTTTCATAATCGCCAAGAAACCCTAAAATAACCAAGATAGAACAATTACAGTTCGCACATCTACAAACCCAATAAATGGAATGCATAAATGAGGCTTGACTACAAGTCGTATGCCTTTCCAGGTTAGGTACTAGTACAAAAGAATAAAAATGTGACTTTTGAGCAAAAGATGACAGTTGGTCCTAGGGATACAAACAACCCCCAAAACCCTTCATTTTTACCAAGATCAATTCAACTTCAAGGAACCACCCGGCCTAAACAATTGGACAGCACCTCCCCTTAATTCGATACTTTTCCAGCTATCATGACTTCATTTTTCCTCAAATCAGCCCAATTCAACACATAAGTATATTCAACACCATAACTCTTTCACTAGGTTTAAAGTCACCCAAATACAAGGCAATTCTAGGTATGCAACCATCGAAATCCAAGTTAGAAGCTAGAACTAGTTTTAAAAACAAATAGCTAAGCAACAGGTTTGACATCTACCGGCGTTTTGGTCACAACTGCAGCTACGCTTATCAGATTGAGGTAAAATTTATGGCGTTTCGAAGCTAATACATATACATACATTTCTTATGAAGGCCTCCAAAGCTAAAACATGCATTTTTAGTGTCAAAAATTGAAATCTCCACGAAAACAGAAAACTGTCCGCGAAACAGGGTTTATGGGCAGCCAACGGTATTTCGGTCATTTTACATGCTACAGTACTCCAATTGAACTAAACTTTTACAGATAGATAGCTAACGCAATTACCTACAACTTTTATGTTTTGAGCAAAGGCTGATTCGGTCTCTCTCAAGGCCAAACATGCAGTGTAAAATCAGGGCAGATTACTAACCTTAAGCTGGAATTTAGGTACACAAGCTGAAAATTCCTTTAGGCAAGGTAAACCAGCCCATAAAACCTCAAAAATTCATATAGCAAAGCTATCAAAACATGCACAACTCTCAAGCATCACATGTGATCAGAATTTTCACCGTAAAACTAAAATTTACCATAAAACTATTTCAAACCATAAAATTTTCTCACAAAGCTACTAAAACTACAACCTTAAGACACTAATTTACACATATATGAAGTAGAGGGGAGTTGCTAGCCAAAGTTACCTTAAACCTTATGCAAAGAGGCTGCCAACACTTTATCTTCCCAAATCACTCCACAAAACCCCTTAAGCTTCCTTAGAGATCCACTTTTATGGACTAGATTGCAAAACTAACGGTTGAAACTTAAGATTTAAGCCAAGAATGGAGGATGAAGTTGAAGCTTTGCTCTCTTGTTCTTTCCTCTCCATAAATTTCGGCCAAGACAATGAAAAAGGAAAGAAATTGGGTCAAAATTTGGTTTAGTAAAGGTTAAGACAAGTCCAAGTCAAAGTCAAGGTCCAATGTTTCAAGGACAAATGGCATCCACGGGTTAATCCTCATCTTGTTGTTTTCCAATGGTTATTTATCTAGCTAACCTCTAATTGTCTCCTAGCACCTTGTAAAATAATATCCCTACATACAAATCATCAACTAATCGTCAAAATTTTATCGCACTTAGTGCACTAGCGTGTCCCACTCCCATAACACACTTCAAATTTAACATAAACTATCTTATACTAGGAAAATGATTTAAAAACTATACTCACTTATAAAATCTTTGAAAAAATTGATATAGTAAAGTAAAGTGAAGAAAATGCATGTGAAATAAAAGAAAATAAAATAATATAAACTAAGGGAATTTTATGGGTCCTCATACTCTCTCCCCCTTAAAAAAATTTCATCCTCGAAATTTTTCTTATCAATGGGATCTATCAAAATCTAAGGTAACCAGCGGCTCGTACCTTCTACGTCCTCGGACGAGTTAGGGACCTGATGGTGCTCAGGGAATACACCCGAGCCGATATCTTCGATCCAGTCCTTTCCCCCTTTGACTGTCCAGGGTTAGTCTTGGTTGGTTGCTGGGTACCTTTTCCTTCGCGCAATTGAGCTGGACAGTTAGCAATCCGATGATCGGCGCTCCCACAGCGCAGGCATTTTCCCTCTTTCTTCCAACAATTCCCTTCCATATGATTTGGCCCTCCGCAATATCTACAGGGTCCACGAGTAGCAGAGACCGAACCTCCCGGTGAGACACCACTTGACACCCCCTGTTGTCGTAATCCCCCGTTTTCCTTTCCAATCTTAGGGGGTGTACTTGTACCCTCTTGCTCGGAGCTACTCCCAGAAAAGCCTCTTTTCCTGGATTGGAAGTTTCTCACCTGTAACCTCGCTTTTTCAACCCGCTGGGCTTTCTCCACAGCATCACTAAAGGCGCTAAATTGGGCTACAGCCAGGTCCTTCTGAATTTCAACATTTAGTCCCTTGACAAAACGCCTTATCTGCCTTTGCTCGGTTACAATCAGTTCGGGCGCAAACTTAGATAATCGAGTAAATTGACTCTCATACTCGGCTACGGTGTGGGTTCCTTGACGAAGCCGAATAAATTCATCTTCCTTCTTTTCTTGGATTAGAGGAGGGAAAAACTTGGCGTTGAATTCCCTCATGAATTTCACCCACGTCCTCGGTGTTTGTTCTCGTTCCCATTTAAACCTTATGACATTCCACCAAGAACGGGCTGCTCCCTCCAGTTGGAAGACAGCAAATGTCACCTATCTCTCCTCAGTATAGTGTAACACGGCAAAAATATCGATCAACTTTTCCAACCACATCTCAGCCACGTCAGGATCAGGGCCTCCGAGAAATTTTGATGGGGAGAACTTCTGAAATCTTTCAAGGGCTCTATCCTCGCCCTCTATATAGTTACCAGGGTTTCCAGGTTGAGGATTAGGGTTTTGGCCCTGGTGTTCCACTACATGGGCTAGCAGATCGGTCATGCGCTGGATAGCAGCGGCTACTTGAGCATTTGGGTCAACCCTAGGTTCAGGATTTGGTTCAGGTATAGGTTCACAGTTATCCTCTTCATTCACGGGTTGCCTGGATCCGCGTCCCCGACCTCGTCCACTACGAGTACCCTCTATTTGATTTAACCAATCTAAGGTTGAAGCACGAAGGTAGGATGAAAGAGGGGTAAATGCATGGACAAGTTACAAAAATACACACAAGTCAAAAATCAAACAGTTAACACAACTTTAGCATATATATCACACAGTAACAGTCAGATACAAACAAAAGTAAGCCCATGGAAGTAAAGGGTCATTCAGGAGTACAACATACAAACTAGGTCAGAAGTACAAAAGCATCTGAACTTTCCTAACTGTCCCTCTCATGGAATCAAACATAGCTTATAGGAGGTCTAACCTAGTTCCCAATCGAGCTAACGAACTCTCCCTCATGGGTAGAACTAGGTGCGTCTCCCTTTCTAGGAGCTCCGTCCATAACCAACAAGAATAACGCAGTTTATATCATAGACCGAGTTAATCATACCTAATGATACCTTAACACATCACACGAAGTTCCGTAGAATCAAATTTCTAGTTCGCCCAACTTATTTCTAACCTAGGCTCTCATTTATTTAGTATTCGGGCACAAGAATCCAAAATAAAATAATTCATAACTCGAGCTGGCCAGTTCCAAAAGTAAATATTCTACATTTGAGATTCCTACGAGACATACATAATTATTACCTCCAAATACCATGATAAAGGTTTGAAACCAATAACATTTCACGATCCATAGCTTATACTCAAAAGAGCACTGAGTCCTTTACATTCATTCACGTTATCAGGACCATAACACCACTTGCCCCAAGCTCACTTCGCACAGAGACCACGCGAAACAGCTCTGATACCACCTGTGACAGCCCCACCTCCACCTAAGGCGAACCAAAGGGTTCGGCGGACCGCCTGTCCAGGTCTCGCCAGGACTACAGAGTCGAATCTCACAAACCCTATATTACGCGCGATGGAACCCAAAGAAAATGAACAATTGGAGACCAGCAAGATAAAATATAACTTACCAAACCATACGGTGATACGGAATTTCGATGAAACACCTCAACAAAAAAAACAGGAAAACGAAAGCGAAAACGAAACGAAAATGGCCACGTCACAATCCGGCCGGAAGTTGGCCGAATTCAGGGCAATGGCTAAACCAAAATTTTTTCAAATGCCACGCTCGCCCGATCGTCCAACGGTTACAAGAAACGTTCACCAAAGTCATAGAAGTATAACATCTCAAAGGAATACGCTTTTAAAAAAAATAAGGTTAAATACTTATATACATCGGAGTCTTGAACAAATTAACTAAAGTACAAGCCAAAGTAATCATACTATTCAAAATACAACTAGGGTTTCGGTTGCAAAAGAACTTAACAAAAAAACCTATACCCTAACTCGACCCTTTCTTCCAAAACCACGATTTCAAAGTTGTCCCCTGTAAGGAAAACAAAGATAACGGGAAGGGGGTGAGTTTACGCTCAATGAGGTACCAAAATAATAGCAGTCAAGAATCATGGAACTTCATGTTCAATTAGTCACATGTGCCTATCAAATAGGAAATTAAACAAACACTTTAGATAGAAAAGATACAGGTGGCTCTCGGGAGCCCAAAGTTCCCATTTGCAGTACTTGATCCAAACCCATTGACTCTCCGTCAACGTATAAAGAACAACCATATCCGTAGACCCCATTTTACACCAAATTCCGTCCACCAAACATACCCCTTCCCGGGCCCGCACACCTCAACAGAAACAAAAGTGGCAATACTCGAGTATACCGGAATCAAGAGTCTCAATACCCAAAAATTTCCAGAAACGGACTACCGTGGTTCGTTATATAATCGACCGGACCTTTGCCGGCTCGACTCGAGTAACTAGCCACAGGATTTGAGCTCAGAGGTCACAGAATAGTCGTTGGACTCAACCCTCCAAACGACAACAGATTAAGCACAGATAATAGAGTCAATTGTACACAATAAATAGGCATACAGATACGAGAACGAGTGTGATAAAGTACACCCTCGTCTCAAACAAAATAAACGGATAGTATAGTCATTCAAATCACAAATTGCATGTACAGGAACCAAGTTACGCAACAAATGAGGGGAGTGGTACACTCACCAGTTCCAATACAGATACTTCAAAAGTTTTCACCCAAAGTGGCTTTCATAATCGCCAAGAAATCCTAAAATAATCAAGATAGAACAATTACAGTTCGCACATCTTCAAACCCAATAAATGGAATGTATAAATGAGGCTCGACTACATGTCGTATGCCTTTCCAGGTTAGGTACTAGTACAAAAGAATAAAAATGTGACTTTTGAGCAAAAGATGATAGCTGGTACTGGTACTAGGGATACAAACAACCCCCAAAACCCTTCATTTTTACCAAGATCAACTCAACTTGAAGGAACCACCCGGCCTAAACAATTGGACAGCACCTCCCCTTAATTCGATACTTTTCCAGCCATCATGGCTTCATTTTTCCTCAAATCAGCCCAATTCAACACATAAGTATATTCAACACCATAACTCTTTCACTAGGTTTAAAGTCACCCAAATACAAGGCAATTCTAGGTATGCAACCATCGAAATCCAAGTTAGAAGCTAGAACTAGTTTTAAAAACAAATAGCTAAGCAACAGGTTTGACATCTACCGGCGTTTTGGTCACAACTGCAGCTACGCTTATCGGATTGAGGTAAAATTTATGGCGTTTAGAAGCTAATACATATACCTACATTTCTTATGAAGGCCTCCAAAGCTAAAACATGCATTTTTAGGGTCAAAAATTGAAATCTACACGAAAACAGAAAACTGTCCGCGAAACTAGGCTTATGGGCAGCCAAGGGTATTTCAGTCATTTTACATACTACAGTACTTTGATTGAACTAAAATTTTACAGGTAAATAACTAACTCAATTACCTACAACTTTTATGTTTTGAGCAAAGGCTGATTCGGTCTCTCTCAAGGCCAAACATGCAGTGTAAAATTAGGGCAGATTACTAACCTTACGCTGGAAATTCCTTTAGGCAAGGTAAACCAGCCCATAAAACCTCAAAAATTCATATAGCAAAGCTATCAAAACATGCACAACTCTCAAGCATAACATGTGATCAGAATTTTCGCCATAAAACTAAAATTTACCATAAAACTATTTCAAACCATAAAATTTTCTCACAAAACTACTAAAACTACAACCTTAAGACACCAATTTGCACATATATGAAGTAGAGGGGAGTTGCTAGCCAAAGTTATATTAAACCTTATGCAAAGAGGCTGCCAACACCTTATCTTCCCAAATCACTCCACAAAACCCGTTAAGCTTCCTTAGAGATCCACTTTTATGGACTAGATTGCAAAACTAACGGTTGAAACTCAAGATTTAAGCCAAGAATGGAGGATGAAGTTGAAGCTTTGCTCTCTTGTTCTTTCCTCTCCATAAATTTCGGCCAAAACAATGAAAATGGAAAGAAATTGGGTCAAAATTTGGTTTAGTAAAGGTTAAGACAAGTCCAAGTCAAAGTCAAGGTCCAATGTTTCAAAGACAAATGGCATCCACGGGTTAATCCTCATCTTGTTATCTTCCAATGGTTATTTATCTAGCTAACCTCTAATTGTCTCCTAGCACCTTGTAAAATAATATCCCTTTATACAAATCATCAACTAATCGTCAAAATTTTATCGCACTTAGTTCACTAGCGTGTCCCACTCCCATAATACACTTCAAATTTAACATAAACTATTTTATACTAGGAAAATGATTTAAAAACTATACTCACTTATAAAATCTTTGAAAAAATTAATATTGTAAAGTAAAGTGAAGAAAATGCATGTGAAATAAAAGAAAATAATATAATATAAACGAAGGGAATTTTATGGGTCCTCACACTCTCTCCCCCTTAAAAAAATTTCGTCCTCGAAATTTTTCTTATCAATGGGATCTATCAAAATCTAAGATAACCAGCGGCTCGTACCTTCTACGTCCTCGGACGAGTTAGGGACCTGATGGTGCTTAGGGAATACACCCGAGCCGATATCTTCGATCCAGTCCTTTCCCCCTTTGACTGTCCAGGGTTAGTCTTGGTTGGTTGCTGGGTACCTTTTCCTTCGCGCAATTGAGCTGGACAGTTAGCAATCCGATGATCGGCGCTCCCACAGCGCAGGCATTTTCCCTCTTTCTTCCAACAATTCCCTTCCATATGATTTGGCCCTCCGCAATATCTACAGGGTCCACGAGTAGCAGAGACCGAACCTCCCGGTGAGACACCACTTGACACCCCCGGTTGTCGTAATCCCCCGTTTTCCTTTCCAATCTTAGGGGGTGTACTTGTACCCTCTTGCTCGGAGCTACTCCTAGAAAAGCCTCTTTTCCTGGATTGGAAGTTTCTCACCTTTAACCTCGCATTTTTAACCCGCTGGGCTTTCTCCACAGCATCACTAAAGGCGCTAAGTTGGCCTACTGCCAGGTCCTTCTGAATCTCAACATTTAGTCCCAGGACAAAACGCCTTATCCGCCTTTGCTCGGTTACAATCAGTTCGGGCGCAAAATTAGATAATCGAGTAAATTGACTCTTATACTCAGCTACGGTCTGGGTTCCTTGACGAAACTGAATAAATTCATCTTCCTTCTTTTCTTGGATTAGAGGAGGGAAAAACTTGGCGTTGAATTCCCTCATGAATTTCACCCACGTCCTCTGTGACGGCCCCACCTCCCCCTGGGCGTACCCTAGGGTTTAGCGGACCGCCTGCCAAACTCTCGTCAGGACTCACTCACTCGTATCAATTAAAATAAGGTGCAACCTCAGTAATAAACGAAATAACGGTTCCCAAGTTTGGAACATACGAATACATTCATTTCTATCTCAACCATCCATACAGTTCCAAATACATCAAAATATTTAAGTTCTCAGTACATTCAACCCTAATCGAGCGACTCGTTCGAGTACAATTACAAAATTCAAAACAACTAGACTACGCTAATCTGTACACGTCTCACGCCTCGCTCGTACCCCTGTAAGGAAAACAAATGGCGTGGAATGAGATAAAAGCCCAGTGAGGTTCCAAATAGCAAATTGACCATTATTTATAAGTGCAAGTTTTCGATATAGCAAAGTAACGAGCATGAAGAGTTCATAAAAGTAAGCAATAACACTTCAAGTAGGAATCTCAAAATGAGCGAGTGTAAAGTTTTAAAAGAAACAATAACACTACAAGTAACAATCATCTCAAAGTATAAGGATACGAATGGCTCTCAGGAGCCAAATTCCCAATGCATCACCAGGAGCTTGATCACGTAATAGTTGACACTCCGTCAACTTTCAAGTAAGTAACCAATCCAGTAGAACACCACTTACACTACTCTCCGTCCACCATTCAAACCCCCTACTGGGCCCAAAATCCTCAATAAACACGGGTGGTAATACTCGAGTATACCGATTAGTCGAGAAGATATCACTCCACTCGACAATCAAGAGACCCAGGGTTCGTTACCCAATCGACCAAGCCCTTGCCGGCTCGACTCGAGTAACTTGCCGCAGGGTTTCTGGAATTCCAGGAAGTGCGCACATCATAAACAAGTATATCAAATCAATTTCAACAATAAACAAGTATATATCAAATAAGGGCAAGTGCGATAAAGTATACTCTTACCCGATCAAACCAATCATATATCATTTAATCATA
The DNA here is from genome assembly GCF_003713205.1 of Coffea eugenioides. Taxonomy (NCBI): domain Eukaryota; kingdom Viridiplantae; phylum Streptophyta; class Magnoliopsida; order Gentianales; family Rubiaceae; genus Coffea; species Coffea eugenioides. The sequence continues at coordinate 55,662,702 of NC_040036.1, read as the reverse complement.
TTGATTAAGTATTGGAAACAAGTGTCCAGTTCAATCAGGTATTTGGAAGCACTCACCAAAATGAAGTGCCCCTAGTAATCACGTCTGGGTTATACTCCGGGTTTGGAGTCCAAATCTGCGATAAAACTTTGTTTCAGAACTTTAAAAATCGACTAAGGTTCGAAACGTAGACGTTTCGTTCAATAAGAATCAAGACATGGAAATTCACTTGGAGAATATTCGTGAAACACTCGCTCGCTTTTCAAACTATATAACTTTGTAACATTTATACTTGGAAATGGCCATTTGAGTCGCAAGTACAAGGAAAACATACTCCTAGTAGTCATGATTTTATTTCTCAAGGGTACAAGTTCGGCCAAATCCTCACTGATATACCTCGATAAAAGAAAACGCCAATATCCTAGATAATTCAAGTGGTAATCGCTCTTAACCCTTACTCAAGTTGCAAGTATGTCTACCTAGCCCTTGAGCGTAAATTTGGGCAGCACGCCCTTTGCATTTTTCTATTTTTCAGTCATTTATGGCTTCATCCTTTTCCTCAATCAAACCCAAAGTTACACACAAAACAAACTCATTTCAATAGCCGTTCAATAGGCTCAAGGTAATACAAGTACAAAAATCAAGCTAACGACATGTGCGGAAATGAAGTCTAGCAGAAGACAGATTTGACGTGGTTTTGCGTAACGGACACAACCGAGATTACGCTTATCGGATTGAGGTGCAACTTATACCGTTTCGAAGCTAAGACACAGGGCTACAATTTTGATGAGGATCACTTAGTCCAATTTCCAGTGTAACCCAGTCAAATTCCCAATTCACAGAACCAAACTTCTACAAATAGATCAGTTAACCGCACTACCTTCAAATGGCCATATCTCAAGCAAGTCCGTTTAAGACGTTCTTGGAGGCGTTGAAAAACTAAGACAAAGTTCTAAAACTTTCATGTTTTGGCTAAAAGCTAGTTCAGTAAGTATCCAGGTGAACAAACGCAACCAACTTAGTGTACTGTCAAAACTGTCCACTGACTTTACTCCTATGGCAGTCAGGGTATTTTCATCTTTTCATAGGATACATTGCTCCGATTGAGATGAAATTTTGTAGGCAATCATAAAATGTCATTCTCTACAACTTTCATGTTTTGTGCTAAGTCTAATTCGGCTTCTAACATGATAAAATGGAATTGGGCAGAACTGAAGCTACAATTTCCAGAAATCTGGAATTTTGTTATATTCAAGCTACAATTCACATTTTTACCTTGAAACTACCACTACCATCTCCTTTACAAGATTATATACCAAATATATACATTATACAACACCTAACCCACAAGAAACCCTAACTCAAAAGTCATCCATCTAATCATCAAAATCACTTGGAACAAGCATCACAAGCACAATACTAACATTAATACCCAACTTAATCATGATTAATGGAGAAAGAAAGGTTGATCAGCCATTATACCTCAAGACAAGAGCTTGCAAGAATGATCCTCCACCTCTCCTTGAAATTTTTGGTTCCTTAAGCTTCCCAAGCTTCCAAACTAGTGATTAATCGGTTTAGTTTTTCTTGGTTGCACTCAAAAGGTTGGATTCAAGGTAGAAGATTGAAAACTCTCCTCACTCTTTTGCCTCTCCTTGTTCTCAGCCAAAACAGAAAGAAAATGAGGGAAAATGAGCTGAAATGAGAGATAAGAAGGCAAGACAAAAGGTTGGTCAAGGAACCATAGGTGGTTGACACTTGTCATCACCAAAACCAACTAAAATTTTGTTTTCTTTTCCTTACATTTTGGCCACATATTTCGGTTATATGGCAGAGGATGAGGGGGATCTTTTGCAAAAATATCAAGGGAATGTGGTGGTAGGGAAGCTGTGGGTTCAATCGGTAGTGATCGATACCCGTCGGTTCGAACCGTTTTTTCTTAAATCACGTATACTAGGGTTTTTACCTTCTAATCACTAAATTATTATTATCACTTCAAATCATATAATATTTTCTCATCCAAAAGTCACTCTTACCTACCAAATTTGATCCTCACTCCGTACCAAATAATCATACTACGAAAAAACGTGAAAACCCTAATTCGCTCTAACTTGAAAACGAAAAGTGAAACCCTACTTTCTAGGTTCATTTACACTTATTGTGGGGAGATTGAGTAGTAGGGCTATTAGAAAGTAATAATTTCCAAATAAAAGGGATTTTAAGAAAAATGTGCGGGATTTTACAATTCCATTGATTAAAATTAGGGTTCCGATTAAAAATGAGAAATTTAAGAAAATCGGTTAGTCACAAGTAAACTAGGTTTTTTTTTATTAGAATTTAGGGTTTAAAGAAGTCGGGGTATCACATCCTCGGTGTTTGTTCTCGTTCCCATTTAAACCTTATGACATTCCACCAAGAACGGGCTGCTCCCTCCAGTTGGAAGACAGCAAATGTCACCTATCTCTCCTCAGTATAGTGTAACACGGCAAAAATATCGATCAACTTTTCCAACCACATCTCAGCCACGTCAGGATCAGGGCCTCCGAGAAATTTTGATGGGGAGAACTTCTGAAATCTTTCAAGGGCTCTATCCTCGCCCTCTATATAGTTACCAGGGTTTCCAGGTTGAGGATTAGGGTTTTGGCCCTGGTGTTCCACTACATGGGCTAGCAGATCGGTCATGCGCTGGATAGCAGCGGCTACTTGAGCATTTGGGTCAACCCTAGGTTCAGGATTTGGTTCAGGTATAGGTTCACAGTTATCCTCTTCATTCACGGGTTGCCTGGATCCGCGTCCCCGACCTCGTCCACTACGAGTACCCTCTATTTGATTTAACCAATCTAAGGTTGAAGCACGAAGGTAGGATGAAAGAGGGGTAAATGCATGGACAAGTTACAAAAATACACACAAGTCAAAAATCAAACAGTTAACACAACTTTAGCATATATATCACACAGTAACAGTCAGATACAAACAAAAGTAAGCCCATGGAAGTAAAGGGTCATTCAGGAGTACAACATACAAACTAGGTCAGAAGTACAAAAGCATCTGAACTTTCCTAACTGTCCCTCTCATGGAATAAAACATAGCTTATAGGAGGTCTAACCTAGTTCCCAATCGAGCTAACGAACTCTCCCTCATGGGTAGAACTAGGTGCGTCTCCCTTTCTAGGAGCTCCGTCCATAACCAACAAGAATAACGCAGTTTATATCATAGACCGAGTTAATCATACCTAATGATACCTTAACACATCACACGAAGTTCCGTAGAATCAAATTTCTAGTTCGCCCAACTTATTTCTAACCTAGGCTCTCATTTATTTAGTATTCGGGTACAAGAATTCAAAAGAAGATAATTCACAACTCGAGTTGGCCAGTTCCAAGAGTAAATAATCTACATTTGAGATTCCTACCTGACATACATAATTATTACCTCCAAATACCACGATAAAGGTTTGAAACCTATAACATTTCACGATTCATAACTTATGCTCAAAAGAGCACTTAGTCCTTTACACTCATTCACGATATCAGGACCATAACACCACTTGCCCCAAGCTCACTTCGCGTAGAGACCACGCGAAACAGCTCTGATACCACCTGTGACAGCCCCACCTCCACCTAAGGCGAACCAAAGGGTTCGGTGGACCGCCTGTCCAGGTCTCGCCAGGACTACGGAGTCGAATCTCACAAACCCTATATTACGTGCGATGGAACCCAAAGAAAATGAACAATTGGAGACCACCAAGACAAAATATAACTTACCAAACCATACGGTGATACGGAACTTCGATGAAACACCTCAACAAAAAAAACAGGAAAACGAAAGCGAAAACGAAACGAAAATGGCCACGTCACAATCCGGCCGGAAGTTGGCCGAATTCAGGGCAATGGCTAACCCAAAATTTTTTCAAATGCCACGCTCGCCCGATCGTCCAACGGTTACAAGAAACGTTCACCAAAGTCATAGAAGTATAACATCTCAAAGGAATACACTTTTAAAAAAAATAAGGTTAAATACTTATATACATCGGAGTCTTGAACAAATTAACTAAAGTACAAGCCAAAGTATTCATACTATTCAAAATACAACTAGGGTTTCGGTTGCAAAAGAGCTTAACAAAAAAACCTATACCCTAACTCGACTCTTTCTTCCAAAACCACGATTTCAAAGTTGTCCCCTGTAAGGAAAACAAAGATAACGGGAAGGGGGTGAGTTTACGCTCAATGAGGTACCAAAATAATAGCAGTCAATAATCATGGAACTTCATGTTCAATTAGTCACATGTGCCTATCAAATAAGAAATTAAACAAACACTTTAGATAGAAAAGATACATGTGGCTCTCGGGAGCCCAAAGTTCCCATTTGCAGTACTTCATCCAAACCCATTGACTCTCCGTTAACGTATAAAGAACAACCATATCCGTAGACCCCATTTTACACCAAATTCCGTCCACCAAACATACCCCTTCCCGGGCCCGCACACCTCAACAGAAACAGAAGTGGCAATACTCGAGTATACCGGAATCAAGAGTCTCAATACCCAAAAATTTCCAGAAACGGACTACCGTGGTTCGTTATATAATCGACCGGACCTTTGCCGGCTCGACTCGAGTAACTAGCCACAGGATTTGAGCTCAGAGGTCACAGAATAGTCGTTGGACTCAACCCTCCAAACGACAACAGATTAAGCACAGATAATAGAGTCAATTGTACACAATAAATAGGCATACAGATACGAGAACGAGTGTGATAAAGTGCACTCTCGTCTCAAACAAAATAAACGGATAGTACGGTCATTCAAATCACAAATTGCATGTACAGGAACCAAGTTACGCAACAAATGAGGGGAGTGCTACACTCACCAGTTCCAGTACAGATACTTCAAATGTTTTCACCCAAAGTGGCTTTCATAATTGCCAAGAAACCCTAAAATAACCAAGATAGAACAATTATAGTTGGCACATCCACAAACCCAGTAAATGGAATGCATAAATGAGGCTCGACTAAAAGTCGTATGCCTTTCCAGGTTAGGTACTAGTACAAAAGAATAAAAATGTGACTTTTGAGCAAAAGATGACAGTTGGTCCTAGGGATACAAACAACCCCCAAAACCCTTCATTTTTACCAAGATCAACTCAACTTGAAGGAACCACTCGGCCTAAACAATTGGACAGCACGTCCCCTTAATTCGATACTTTTCCAGCCATCATGGCTTCATTTTTCCTCAAATCAGCCCAATTCAACACATAAGTATATTCAACACCATAACTCTTTCACTAGGTTTAAAGTCACCCAAATACAAGGCAATTCTAGCAATGCAACCATCGAAATCCAAGTTAGAAGCTAGAACTAGTTTTAAAAACAAATAACTAAGCAACAGGTTTGATATCTACCGGTGTTTTCGTCACAACTGCAGCTACGCTTATCGTATTGAGGCAAAGTTTATGGCGTTTCGAAGCTAATACATATACCTACATTTCTTATGAAGGCCTCCAAAGCTAAAACATACATTTTCAGTGTCAAAAATTGAAATCTCCACGAAAACAGAAAACTGTCAGCGACACGGTTTATGGGCAGTCAATGTTATTTCAGTCATTTTACATGCTACAGTCCTCCGAATGAGCTGAAATTTTTCAGGTAGATAGGTAACTCAATTACCTACAACTTTTATGTTTTGAACAAAGGCTGATTCGGTCTCTCTCAAGGACGAACATGCAGTTTAAAATCAGGACAGATTAGTAACCTTAAGCTGGAATTTAGGTACACAAGCTGAAAATTCCTTTAGGCAAGGTAAACCAGCCCATAAAACCTCAAAAAATCATATAGCAAAGCTACCAAAACATGTACAACTCTCAAGCATCACATGTGATCAGAATTTTCACCATAAAACTAAAATTTGCCATAAAACTATTTCAAACCATAAAATTTTCTCACAAACTATTAAAACTACAACCTTAAGACACCAATTTACACATATATGAAGTAGAGGGGAGTTGTTAGCCAAAGTTACCTTAAACCTTATGCAAAGAGGCTGCCAACACCTTATCTTCCCAAATCACTCCACAAAACCCCTTAAACTTCCTTAGAGATCCACTTTTATGGACTAGATTGCAAAACTAACGGTTGAAACTCAAGATTTAAGCCAAGAATGGAGGATGTAGTTGAAGCTTTGCTCTCTTGTTCTTTCCTCTCCATAAATTTCGGCCAAGACAATGAAAATGGAAAGAAATTGGGTCAAATTTTGGTTTAGTAAAGGTTAAGACAAGTCCAAGTCAAAGTCAAGGTCAAATGTTTCAATGACAAATGGCATCCACGGGTTAATCCTCATCTTGTTGTCTTCCAATGGTTATTTATCTAGCTAACCTCTAATTGTCACCTAGCACCTTGTAAAATAATATCCCTTCATACAAATCATCAACTAATCGTCAAAATTTTATCGCACTTAGTGCACTAGCGAGTCCCACGCCCATAATACACTTCAAATTTAACATAAACTATCTTATACTAGGAAAATGATTTAAAAACTATACTCACTTATAAAATCTTTAGAAAAATTAATATAGTAAAGTAAAGTAAAGAAAATGCATGTGAAATAAAAGAAAATAAATTATTGTAAACTAAGGGAATTTTGTGGGTCCTCACACTCTCTCCCCCTTAAAGAAATTTCGTTCTCGAAATTTTTCTTATCAATGGGATCTATCAAAATCTAAGGTAACCAGCGGCTCGTACCTTCTACGTTCTCGGACGAGTTAGGGACCTGAAGGTGCTCAGGGAATACACCCGACCCGATACTTTCGATCCAGTCCTTTCCCCCTTTGACTGTCCAGGGTTGGTCTTGGTTGGTTGCTGGGTACCTTTTCCTTCGCGCAGTAGAGTTTGATAGTTTGCAATCCGATGATCGGCGCTCCCACAGCGCAGGCATTTTCCTTCTTTCTTCTAACAATTCCCTTTCGTATGATTTGGCCCTCCGCAATATCCACAGCGACCACGAGTAGCAGAGACTGAACCTCTCGGTGAGACACCACATGACACCCCCGGTTGTCGTACTCCCTCGTTTCCCTTTCCAATCTTAGGGGGTGTACTTGTACCCTCTTGCTCGGAGCAACTCCCAGAAAAGCCCATTTTTCTGGTTTGGAAGTTTCTCACCTGTAACTTCGCATTTTTAACCCGCTGGGCTTTCTCCACAGCATCACTAAAGGCGCTAAGTTGGGCTACAACCAGGTCCTTCTGAATCTCAATATTTAGTCCCTGGACAAAACGCCTTATCCGCCTTTGCTCGGTTACAATCAGTTCGAGCGCAAACTTAGATAACCGAGTAAATTGACTCTCATACTCGGCTACGGTCTGGATTCCTTGATGAAGCCGAATAAATTCATCTTCCTTCTTTTCTTGGATTAGAGGAGGAATAAACTTGGCGTTGAATTCCCTCATGAATTTCACCCACGTCCTCGGTGTTAGTTCTCGTTCCCATTTAAACCGTATGATATTCCACCAAGAACGGGCTACTCCCTCCAGTTGGAAAATAGCAAATGTCACCTATCTCTCCTCAATATAGTGTAACGCGGCAAAAATATCGATCATCTTTTCCAACCACCTCTCAGCCACGTCAGGATCAAGGCCTCCGAGAAAGTTTGGTGGGGAGAACTTTTGAAATTTTTAAAGGGCTCAATCCTCGCCCTCTATATGGTTACCAGGGTTTCCAGGTTGAGGATTAGGGTTTTGCCCCTGGTGTTCCACTACATGGGCTAGCAGATCGATCATGCGCTGGATAGCAGCGGTTACTTGAGCATTTGGGTCAACCCTAGGTTCTGGATTTGGTTCAGGTATAGGTTCACGGTTACCCTCTTCATTCACGAGTTGCCTGGATCCGCATCCCCGACCTCGTCCACTACGAGTACCCTCTATTTGATTTAACCAATCTAAGGTCGAAGCACGAAGGTAGGATGAAAGAGAGGTAAATGCATGGACAAGTTACAAAAATACACATAAGTCAAAAATCAAATAGTTAACACAACTTTAGCATATATATCACACAGTAACAGTCAGATACAAACAAAAGTAAGCCCATGGAATTAGAGGGTCATTCAGGAGCACAATATACAAACTAGGTCAGAAGTACAAAAGCATCTGAACTTTCCTAACTGTCCCTCTCATGGAATAAAACATAGCTTATAGGAGGTCTAACCTAGTTCCCAATCGAGCTAACGAACTCTCCCTCATGGGTAGAACTAGGTGTGTCTCCCTTTCTAGGAGCTCCGTCCGTAACCAACAAGAATAACGCAGTTTATATCTTAGACCGAGTTAATCATACTTAATGATACCTTAACAGATCACACGAAGTTCCGTAGAATCAAATTTCTTGTTCGCCCAACTTACTTCTAACCTAGGCTCTCATTTATTTAGTATTCGGGCACAAGAATTCAAAATAAGATAATTCACAACTCGAGCTGGCCAGTTCCAAGTGTAAATAATCTACATTTGAGATTCCTACCTGACATACATATTTATTACCTCCAAATACCATGATAAAGGTTTGAAACCTATAACATTTCACGATCCATAGCTTATGCTCAAAAGAGCACTTACTCCTTTACACTCATTCACGATATCAGGACCATAACACCACTTGGTCCCAAGCTCATTTCGCGCAGAGACCACGCGAAACAGCTCTGATACCACCTGTGACAGCCCCATCTCAACCTAAGGCGAACCTAAGGGTTCGGCGGACCGCCTGTCCAGCTCTCGCCAGGACTACAGAGTCGAATCTCACAAACCCTATATTACGCGCGATGGAACCCAAAGAAAATGAACAATTGGAGACCACCAAGACAAAATATAACTTACCAAACCATACGGTGATACGGAACTTTGATGAAACACCTCAACAAAAAAAACAGGAAAACGAAACGAAAATAGCCATGTCACAATCCGGCCGGAAGTTTGCCGAATTTAGGGCAATGGCTAACCCAAAATTTTTTCAAATACTGCGGTCGCCCAATCGTCCAACGGTTACAAGAAACGTTCACCAAAGTCATAGAAGCATAACATCTCAAAGGAATACACTTTTAAAAAAAATAAGGTTAAATACTTATATACATCGGAGTCTTGAACAAATTAACTAAAGTACAAGCCAAAGTATTCATACTATTCAAAATACAATTAGGGTTTCGGTTGCAAAAGAGCTTAACAAAAGAACCTATACACTAGCTCGACCTTTTCTTCCAAAACCATGATTTCAAAGTTTGTCCCCTGTAAGAAAAACAAAGATAACGGGAAGGGGGTGAGCTTACGCTCAATGAGGTGCCAAAATAATAGCAGTCAAGAATCATGGATCTTCATGTTCAATTAGTCACATGTGCCTATCAAATAGGAAATTAAACAAACACTTTAGATAGAAAGGATACAGGTGGCTCTCGGGAGCCCAAAGTTCCCATTTGTAGTACTTGATCCAAACCCGTTGACTCTCCGTCAATGTATAAAGAACAACCGTATCCGTAGACCCCACTTTACACCAAATTCCGTCCACGAAACATACCCCTTCCCGGGCCCGTACATCTCAACAGAAAAAGAAGTGGTAATACTCGAGTATACCGGAATCAAGAGTCTCAGTACCCAAAGATTCCCAGAAACGGACTACCGTGGTTCGTTATCTAATCGACCAGACCCTTGCCGGCTCGACTCGAGTAACTAGCCACAGGATTTGAGCTCAGAGGTCACAAAATAGTCGTTGGACTCAACCCTACAAACGACAACAGATTAAGCACAGATAACAGAGTCAATTGTACACAATAAATAGGCATACATATACGAGAATTAGTGTGATAAAGTACACCCTCGTCTCAAACAAAATAAATGAATAGTATAGTCATTCAAATCACAAATTGCATGTACAGGAACCAAGTTACGCAACAAATGAGGGGAGTGGTACACTCACCAGTTCCAATACAGATACTTCAAAAGTTTTCACCCAAAGTGGCTTTCATAATCGCCAAGAAACCCTAAAATAACCAAGATAGAACAATTACAGTTCGCACATCTACAAACCCAATAAATGGAATGCATAAATGAGGCTTGACTACAAGTCGTATGCCTTTCCAGGTTAGGTACTAGTACAAAAGAATAAAAATGTGACTTTTGAGCAAAAGATGACAGTTGGTCCTAGGGATACAAACAACCCCCAAAACCCTTCATTTTTACCAAGATCAATTCAACTTCAAGGAACCACCCGGCCTAAACAATTGGACAGCACCTCCCCTTAATTCGATACTTTTCCAGCTATCATGACTTCATTTTTCCTCAAATCAGCCCAATTCAACACATAAGTATATTCAACACCATAACTCTTTCACTAGGTTTAAAGTCACCCAAATACAAGGCAATTCTAGCAATGCAACCATCGAAATCCAAGTTAGAAGCTAGAACTAGTTTTACAAACAAATAGCTAAGCAACAGGTTTGACATCTACCGGCGTTTTGGTCACTACTGCAGCTACGCTTATCGGATTGAGGTAAACTTTATGGCGTTTCGAAGCTAATACATATACCTACATTTCTTATGATGGCCTCCAAAGCTAAAACATGCATTTTTAGGGTCAAAAATTGAAATCTCCATGAAAACAGAAAACTGTCTGCGAAACAGGGCTTATGGGCAGTCAAGGGTATTTCAGTCATTTTACTTGATACAGTGTACAGATTGAACTGAAATTTTACAGGTAGATATTTAACTCAATTACCTACAACTTTTATGTTTTGAACAAAGGCTGATTCGGTCTCTCTCAAGGCCAAACATGCAGTGTAAAATCAGGGCAGATTACTAACCTTAAGCTGGAATTTAGGTACACAAGCTGAAAATTCCTTTAGGCATGGTAAACCAGCCCATAAAACCTCAAAAATTCATATAGCAAAGCTATCAAAACATGCACAACTCTCAAGCATCACATGTGAACAGAATTTTCACCATAAAACTAAAATTTACCATAAAACTATTTCAAACCATAAAATTTTCTCACAAAGCTACTAAAACTACAACCTTAAGACACTAATTTACACATATATGAAGTAAAGGGGAGTTGTTAGCCAAAGTTACCTTAAACCTTATGCAAAGAGGCTGCCAACACCTTATCTTCCCAAATCACTCCACAAAACCCCTTAAACTTCTTAGAGATCCACTTTTATGGACTAGATTGCAAAACTAACGGTTGAAACTCAAGATTTAAGCCAAGAATAGAGGATGAAGTTGAAGCTTTGCTCTCTTGTTCTTTCCTCTCCATAAATTTCGACCAAGACAATGAAAATGGAAAGAAATTGGGTCAAAATTTGGTTTAGTAAAGGTTAAGACAAGTCCAAGTCAAAGTCAAGGTCCAATGTTTCAAGGACAAATGGCATCCACGGGTTAATCCTCATCTTGTTGTCTTCCAATGGTTATTTATCTAGCTAACCTCTAATTGTCACCTAGCACCTTGTAAAATAATATCCCTTTATACAAATCATCAACTAATCGTCAAAATTTTATCGCACTTAGTGCACTAGCGGGTCCCACACCCATAATACACTTCAAATTTAACATAAACTATCTTATACTAGGAAAACGATTTAAAAACTATACTCATTTATAAAATCTTTGGAAAAATTAATATAGTAAAGTAAAGTGAAGAAAATGCATGTGAAATAAAAGAAAATAAAATAATATAAACTAAGGGAATTTTACGGGTTCTCACAGAAAGAGTGCCTTAGATTTGATTCTGTCAAATATTTGCTTTCTCTTTCTTCAACCGTGACTTCCGAACTTTTTGTCTTATTTTTAAACACCTGGAGTCGTCTAAAAGAGTTTTATCTTTTTTTATTAAAAAATACATTTGTAAGTGATTTGGTACATCTAAACTCGATACCAAGTGGCGACTCTTATTTTTTCCTAAAAACCCTTTCTAGAGTATTATTTTGGGCCAAAATCGTCGCACTTTTTAAGTCTCATTTTAGGCCCTTTTTCTTTGTTAATTCTCTAAAGTAAGAAACTCATTTTCACTCATCATTTTCAAATAAACTCAAATTTTCTCAATAACCTATAAATAGATTTTGTTTTCAAAAAAATGGGACGCGACAATATCTTTTACCTTGGTGAAAATATATTTAGGTATATACCCACCACGTGGTTAAAGTGTTTAATAGACAGCCCAACTAGTAATAACTCCATTTTTTGTCCTTCAAGAAATCCAGAAAATCTCGATATTCTCAAAAGTGGTTGAAACTTATTGATTTGAATCCTTGTTATAAATTGGAGATTGAAGGGCTTTAATAGAGGTTCCTTGAATTTTATCTACATCCTTATAATAGTAATCTAAACACTAGAATTAAAGTGGTTAAATATTTCCAATATGAGATTCTTGATTGAGGGACAATGGCTCTCAATTAATATACCTGAAAAATCTAAAACTCCTAACTGCTACCCCTATCCCACTCCAAGAATCTAAAGTTGTTTGACCTCTCATAGATATTTTGATAGTTGATTATTTCTTTTGGGATTTTCTCTTTGTAGAGAGAGTGTATGATATACACTACTACTCATCATTTTCATTGGGACATCATTGTCAATTTGCATTCCTCTTTTTGGCTTTTCGATTGGGGGCATCAAACTCTTGTTTGGTTAGGCGATATTAAACTCGAGAGCCAGTCTGGTGTTGCAAATAATTTAGATATTTCCTACATCTTAATTACGTATACATTCTCTGTTAGTCAGATTTTATGTTCATATTAATACATTTGCGATTTCAAAAAAATTTATTATGTGTCAATATATGTAATTCCTCCCATAAGTGTTTGGCTTTATGTGGATTCCCTTTTGCTCAATGCAAGTCTTTCTCTTCCCTATTTAAATCTAGTGGAAGTTTTTGGGTAAAAATCTATTTTCTTTTGCTTATTCATCTCCACATCCTACATGACTCATTTCACTTTTTTACCATACACTCTACTTGATAATTACCAAAACTGATTTTTCATATATATTTGGTATTCTGTTTACTTTTTTTCTCCATTATCTATAACTTTTTCCCTTTCTTCTTTAGTTTTCTCTGCCTTGTTACTTTTGTGTACAAGTTCTCATTAGTGAATTATCTGTTTGGTCTAATATATATTATTCTCCTCATACGGACAACACATATGTGATCTTTGATGGTTAAAAAGCTTGAAAAGTTGTACTAAAATATCTATCCCCATGATGATGAAAATGAAGTAGATTGTGAGTACCCACAAGTTATTTTCACATCTTTTATTTTAACTTACTTGCCTATATTCTTGGTTGATTTAATGGTTGAGTCATGCTTTTTACCCTATTGTCTTATTTAACTTGGTGCATGTTTAGTTTCTTCGTGTTTTATGCTAGGGTGACCAACTAGTGAGGTGTGAACAATAAATTCGATGGACAAGAAGGAGTTTTGTGCAAAAAGGATTAGGTGACAAGAGGTGTTAAGAGTTAATTGGAGAAGAGCTAGATATTTGAGTGATTTAGAGACAATTAGATAGATATTACCTCTTGTTTTGCCACTTGTCAATCATCTAAAGAATCATAACCAAGACTAAGCTTTATTCTTATCCAAACCAAGCTTTTATAGCATTCAAAATCTTCTTCTTTGTTCCTGTCTTGGCCGACCCTTTGAGGAGATAAAAAAGGAGAGAAAACAACCAATTTTCAAACCTTGATTTCTTGTCTAATTAGTGAGAAAACAAGAGAGAAACCCTAATCCACTCTATAAATTCTTGAGGAAAGTTCGAAAGGAAGCTCTTGGAAGAGTTCTTGGAGGAAGGAAGCTTTGCAACTTTCTTGATATGCTTTCCATCCTAGGTTTTGGAGGTAAAGAGATGAAATTTGTTAGGAAACCTATTTTTCTTCCCTTATCTTTGAGTTTAGTTGATGTATGATGTTATAAAAGCTAAAGGAAGGACTTTATGGAGGATTTCATGTTTTTCAAGTTATGTTGTGAATTTCCAACTTTAGTGCATACTAGATTTAACTTAGTTTAGAGAATTATATATGTGAAATTTTGATGGATTCTTTTGCTTAGAATATGTACCATACACCTCATAACATGTTAGCCTGATTGATAGTGTATTTGCGATGGAAATAAGGTTAAAAGTTGGAGGGTTAACTAGAGGAACTTGGGGACAAGTTGCTGAAAATTCTTCTTTTTGGTCGAGTGAGAAAGGGAGCATTTGAGTTTTAAGTTTAAGGCGATTCTGACATACTTTTGCTCGAGTTACTTGAGAAAATCTTGATCTTCACATGTATATTGGTTTTGAGTCAAAACAAAGAAGTTTAAGAGGAGGAAAATGATGTTAGCCCCATAACGTTTTATAGTTGAAAATGTCCCTCTTTGAACCTGAGAATCTTGCCATATTTCCTTCAAAATTCTTGCCTATACTTAACATATTTTTGCTCCATATTATGCTTGAAACATTGGGCTACCATATACATGGTTTTTCCCATGATTTTCATAAGTAAAATTTGTGGTTTTTGAAAGCTATGTTGGGAGTATATGTGTGATGTCCAAGTGAAAGTTTGATGGCTTCTTACTATACTATATATGATCGCAGGGTTTGAGAGTGGTTAGGAGGTAGAACCTGCGCTTGACACTGATAGACCTTGATCAGTTGATGAGTGTTCTAACTACATGTTAGGACTTGTTGCTTGATTGACATGTGATCTTGACGAGATTTTTGAATACTTGAACTGCTATCTTGAAATGATTGATTGGTTGACTACTCTTGACTTGCTAAACTCGCTTGACTTGATATTTGTGGAGTGAGTGTGTACTTTATCGCACTTGTCCTAACTTGACAGAAATGATATTCATGTGCATAACTTTAAAGTCATTTGGGGTTGTTACCCCACCGACTATACGAAGTGTTTGGGATTCCAAACCCCATAGGCTAGTTGGTCGAATGGAGCTAGCAAGGGCTTATTCAAGGTGATTGATGAACCATGGGTTGTGTTTATTATTACTGGATTTGGTATACTCGAGTATTACCCCTATTGTGATATTTGGTGTGTAGACCCAGTAATGGAGATTGGAGTGAAGCAATGATCTATAGAATAGTGTTACTGTATTTCCAAGGTTGACAGAGTGTCAACGGGTTCTTATCAAGCTGCTCTGAACTAGTTCGCATATACCATCTGTATCCATATACTTGAATGTGTTAGTTCTTTATTTGACATATGTGAAACGTTAATGACTTCGCTTGTTGTCATTTACTTCCTTCGCTTTAAGATTGATCTATATGTGATTGCTATCTTACCACTGTGACTGCATGTTTCTTGGAACCTCTATGGGCGAAATCTCACCCCATGAGTTTGTTTTTCTTACAGGGGTCGAGAGTTTAGGAGTAGGAGTCGAAGAAGGCAGAATGTTTGTCTAAGTTTTGTTGGGTCTCATAGTGAACTTATCTTAGCTTTAAGTTGGGTTATGTTTTGTAAGTTTCAATCATTTGTTACCTTTTGAGTTGTATGAATAGTTGATGTTATGTATATGTACATTAACATTTGGAAAGTATTAGTGTTGTTGAGATTATTGTTATTACTAGTGAGGTTGAGCGTGAGTCCTGATGAGAGTCAGGCAGGCAGTCCGCCAAATTCTGGGGTATGCCTTAGGAGGAGGTTGGGTCGTCATATAGATTGCCATTCTATTTTGTTTTCTAACAACCCTCTACACCAAGAAGGCTTTCAATGGTAAGGCCTTGATGGCTGCATGAAAGAGGCTTGGAATCCTTTCAAAGATTCACATATACAGCTATTAAAGATAATCTCTTCTAATTCAAATTCAATGATGCTCTAGACAAGAAAAAGGTTCACACTTGTGGCTACTGGTAATTTGATGGGAATTGGGGGCTATTAGGGATTATGTTGATAATGTCCAACCATGAAAATTTGATATTAAATGGTTTTCTTTGTGAGTGCAAGTTTGTAGTCTCCCTTTGGGATGGAGGAATGCACAATCTACGAAATTCATTGGGAATAAGTTAAGAATTTTTTAAGGCTTCAAATTTAAAGGTGATTTTTTTCCTTGGGAAAATAATCCTTGTGTTCGAGTTAAACTTCCTTTAGATTTTCCTCAAAAAGATTCATAAAGCTATATGTTATGATCGCCTTCTTTTATTCTGTTATTTTTGTGGAAAAAAATTAGCCATGAAATAGGGATTGTGAACTCAAATTAGATGTTGTCAACCAAGATTCTCATGAACCTCATTACCCTATATGGCTTAGGGCAAATGACAAGCAGATTTCTGTTCATCGGTAGCTAATAGGCATGGCTTTTTCAGTTTTGCAAGGGTTTTGGGACAATCCTCCAGTCAATTCCAACGTTCATAATTCTGAGCCTAATTCAAGGTTAGATTTGTTGAATAGACAATTAGTTGATGTGATCAATGATTTGGATTTGATAGCTGGAAATCAAAAGAGAAAATCCAATCCCTAGAATTCAAATGGTAAAGATATGCTAAGTTCATATTCGAGCTAGGTAGGATTCTTGGTTAACAATCAGTTGAAAATATCATCAAAGGCTATCAACTTGGAAGAGTCCACAGCTAATAGCACCCTTTGTAAACAACATACTCTAGCCCACTCTCAAACAACAGTTCCACAACAAGCCTCATTGCTTAATTCTAGTAATACTAATACCTCTAACCCATTACTGCTTTTCGTTACCAACCCTAATCGTGAACTTGATAACCTCAATAAAAACTCAAAAATAACGAATTAGCCCTTAACCAATAATCACATTACCTCTATCCTATCATCAACCACTACAAGCCCTATTCATATTGACTTTACCCTATCCTTAAATGCTACAAAACCCATACATATTTACTCTACTCTAAGCTTAACCGCCAAAAATCCTATTCTTATTAATCCTACCCTATTCCTACCTATCACAAAACTCATTCATATTGACCCTACTCTAATCTTAATCACTACAAATCCCACTCATATTAACACTCCTTATCCTTAACTATTATAAAACCCCTTCATATTGACCGTACTCCAACTTTAACAACCATAAGATCCAACTTTATTGACTCTAATTCATTCTTAATCACCAACAAACACTTTAATCAAGCCCAAACTTCACAATCTAGTTTGGTTACAAATGTCTTTCTAATCGGTGCAAGTCTTACTCAGTAAAAGAATTTCATGGGCATTCACACTATGAAGTATATCTTAGTGAAATAGAGAAAAGAAAGGCACTCCTGCAAGTTTTTTTCTTCAGGAATACAAAATAATTTTTAGATTATTAATTTCTTGGGTGTTAAAGTAAAATGTGTGGACAAGAACAGTATTCCTATAGAGGTATAGCATAAGATAATCTATATTCTACAAAATAGAAAACGTCAAAGGTCGCTTTCTTCTTCTTCCATTATAGAAACAGTGGAAACTGGAATCTAGTCTTGCCGAAAGCCATGATAGTTTTAAATTGAAATTACTAGGAGATGAAAAACCATCAAACAGTTCAAAATGCTTGGAGTTGAAATTGATAGAATAAAATATTTTCTCAAATTTTTAGAATTTAGTATGGATGTTCAGAGTAAAGCAAATGGATTGGTTCTCTTCTTCCCCTCCCTTCCTCTGACCAACACGACTAGATAGGGGGAGGGAGAGGAGGGGAGAAGAAAGAAATATGAGGAAGGAGTGGAGAAAGAGGAGACGAAAGGAGGAGGGAGGGGGAAGGGCTAGTGGTGTTGGTAAAAGAGGGGAGGGACAGTAGTGGGTGGTGTGTGCGGTGGTGAAAATTTAACAAATTTATTAAAAGAAACCAATAAAAATTTAAATTTTAAAAACACCCTAAAATACATATCCAAAAATACCTAATCCAAATGGACGATCTACAAAGCTTTTAACATACACCATTACAGTAAAATTTTTGAAAAACACTTTCAAAAATACCTAATCCATAGTAACTGATGTAGTTTTACAGATGGAAACGTTTGTTGGGTTTCTGGATATCTTAATTTGCAAGCCTATCTTATTACAAAAAGTGCTTTGTCATTTGATGATTCATGTACATAGTTTGATGTACCCCAAACTTTATTCTACCTACTCTACCGGTAGATTTATATCAAATTTAATAAAATTCATTCAATTTCCTTATATAAAAAAGGGAATTATTATGATACTATTAACGATCGTCACCTTCATGCATTCATGATCATGTGCACTAGAGAAACTTACTAAATAGAGTTTCATGGTGCATGGTCATTAATTGTTTACATTTTTAATTTGAAGGTCTTATACCTATTGTTTTCCCTCATGAAATATCTTATAATTGAATAATTGGTAATTAATAGATGCAATTATACAAGAATATTTGGTAATTGAACTATTATACAGGAATACTTGGTTATTGAACAATTATACCAGATTATCTTATAATTGAAAGTTGATAGCATGAAGTTAGGACAACTTCATGGGTTGGAAACACAACATACTGAATTCTCAAGGGCATTTCATAGGTCAAAAAGACAAAATACCGAAGTTTGAAGGGCATTTCATGTGGAAGCAACAAAATGGATCCATATCCATAATCCATCCACATAAACCAACCTTAAATGGATTTGGATGACCCATGTAAACTCAATGGTTTTAAATGGATAACTATCTATACTAGGGTTGCAAACGAACTGAGTCGAGTCAAAATTTGGCCTAAACGAGTCGAGTTTCGATTTAATTTTACCAAACTCGAAGTCAAACTCGAGCTCGACGAGTTCGAAATGTAAGATTCGAGTTCAAACTTGACCTTAAATTCGAGTTGAGTCGAGTTTAAGCTCGAATTTAAAAAGTAAAAAATAAAAAATTTATTTTTTATAAAATAAATAAAATAATAATTTTTCTTAACAAATAATAAAATATTAGAGATATATATAATTTCACAATTGAAATAAAAATCAATCCGACTCACAAGCTAATGAACTGAGTATCTTCAAGATCGAGTTCGAGTTGGTCTTCTTGAGTTTGAGTTGGTCAGTTTGAACTCGACTCGAGTTCGATGTTGACTGAACTCAAGTCAAGTTCTGACTTGAGCTGCTCGCGATCAGCTTGCAAGTGACTCGACTTGTATGCAGCCCTAATCTATACCCAATTATGTTGGTCAATTGAATGGATTATTCATGTCATCCATATATATTCACTTAAATTAAAAAGGAGAAAACAGATATTATGATTACAAATATTATCAGAGAAGTGGAAGTGGAATTATGTGGGACCGCCTGTTCTCTCCTTCATAATATTCCATATGCTAATAGCATTAATTGCATTTTCTTCATTTTTAATTTCCAGTCTTCTTGATATTTTTCAAAATTATATTTTGGTCTCTACCCTTTTCTTTTTTTACTTTTATAAGCTGTCATATAAAAATGATCGCATATGTGACAGCCCCACCTCCCCCTAAGGTGAACCAAAGGGTTCGGTGGACCACCTGCCCAGCTCTCGCCGGGACTACGAATTCGGAACGAGTGTAAACCCTCACACTTCAAACTTAACGTAGACTAACTTGTATCAAGAAAATGATTTGAAAATTATATTCCCTTATAAAAATGTATAGAAAATTAATATATTGAAGAAAGGTATAAAATCATAGACAAGGAAACAAAATAATGTCTAGAAAATATATAAAAATTTTCGGGTTCTCAAACTCATTCTTTCGGGGCGTCACAAACTCCCCTCCTTAAAAGAATGTCGTCCTCGACATTCCATCTTGTACTAATCAAGTCATATCTGTGACTTGACCCATTTGAGGACGTGGAAGGTAAGAATCTAGTATCCCACCGTTTGCCGCTAGAATGGTGTATAAGAATTGCAATTTGGCAAGGAAGAATAAACTATACCAAGGAATTCAATGAGCCTGGTTAGTGAAGGGGTACAGATTGGTTAGTTAAGGATGCTACTCAATTTGACTGTGAGATGGAAGTAGTAAATTTTTGTATTCCGAATAAGGCAATGGTAAGGAATTTCGAGGACGAAATTCTTTTAAGGGGGAGAGAGTGTGAGAACCCGTAAATTTTCGTATTTTCTAGGGTTTTATTTTATTTTATCGCACGTTTTTCTGTAATTTCTTTATTAGAAATTTTTCTAACTCGTTTTATGAGTAAATAGGGTTTTAAAAGTACTTTTCTAGTATAAGTTAATTCATGAGCTTTTAAGAGTATATACCGGATGTGGGACCCACTAGTGCGGTAAGTTCGATAAAATTCGGTCGACTAGGTTAAGTTTAGTATACCGGATTTATTTTACCAGGTGTTAAGAGATAAGTAGAGGTTCCCAAATGGATTGGTGTGAGAGAGACAAAAGGATAAGTATGCATTAATAAGGGTGACAAATGTCACCTTGTGATAGAATCTTAAGTTTTGACCACTATTCATAACTTTACCATTTAATCAAAATTGGCCAAAAATCATCTTCATTCTTTCCCCTCTTGGCCGAATTACTCTAGGGAGAAAAGGAAAAAAATCTTCAACTTTCTTCATCTCAAATCTTGCTCAATCATCCAATCTAACCGATTAAACTTGAGTTTCCTCCATAAAATCCCTTAGTTTAGTGGTATTAAGGTTGGTAGTGAAGTGGTTTGGAAGGCTAAGGTACCAAGTTGCTTCTTTTCTTGGGTTTGCAAGGTAAGTGACCAAGGAACCTTTCCTTTAATGTTGTTAATGTTCAATTGATGGCTTATGAGAGTTAAATAGATGATTTTAGGTGTTGTTTCATGCCTTGTGGTGGAAATTGGTGAATTTTCATATTTATTCATGATTTTCTGTTTTCATATGATTAATATTGTGTGGCCATGGATGATGGTCTAGTATGGGTTAGAATGAAGCTTTGGTATGATAATTGTAATGATTAGTGGAAAATTTCTGGTTTGAAGCAAAAATTTCCAGAATTAGGGTTTCTATTAGGCCTGTTCTGCCTTGTACTTTTTATCCTAGTTAGAGGCCAAATTAGCCTTGGGTTAAAACATGAAAGTTGTAGATAATGATAATTTATAAGTGTCTACAAAATTTCAGCTCAATCGGAGCAATGTAACCTATGAAAAGACCGAAATACCCATGCTTCCCTGTTTCTATCCGAAACTGAAATTCAGCTTTGGTAATTGGTTAATTTGATTGGGAATACGACTGATTTAGTTGTCTATGTCTTCTTAAGACTTAAAACCTTGTATCTTAGCTTTCAAATGGCTTTGGAATCACTTGAATTGGAGTTGTATATGCTGAGATATGACTGAATGAATCCGGACTGCCACAGTAAACTTCGAATTGGAAAATCTGGGGTTGTTTTGGTAAATTTGACTTAGATACATTGCAAAATGGACTGAGTGGCCTTCTTCAACATTGTAGCCCTTTCTCTTAGTTTCGAAACGGTGTAAATTTCACCTCAATCCGATGAGGATAACTTCAGTTGTGTTAATTTCGCTAAGCAACAGCAAATCTGCCTTTTGTTTCCCAACCCAAATTTCGTTTCCGCATATGTCCTAGTTTGATTTTGCACTTATACGTTCCCTATGATTTTACTCTAGTGATATGTGGATTTGGTTTATGACTCGTATTCGAGCCTTATGGTGGCTCTAATTAAAGGTGTTTGATAACTTGTGATTTGTGGGTGTTGAGGTTTGGTTGGAAAGTAAAGAAAGACAAGGGAAATGCTGTCAAAATTTTCGCGGAGCTTCTGCACAGTCTCGGGAAATTTGCTATATATTGATGTAGGAATGTCAGAATTGAACTCCGTTTGTTGCGTTTTAAACTAGATTCATAGGTTTGTAAACCGTGTAAATTTCAGACCCTGTTTATGTCTGTACCATTTATGGTGATTTTTCAAAGTTGACTGAAATATTGTACCTGTTCTGTCTTTCACTGGATAAAGCAGCAACTTGAGGCTTGAATTTGACTGACTTGCGTTCTGAATCTTATAAGGGTGTTTTCTGGAAAGTTATAGCCCTTTGAATGTATTTTCCAACGGTATAACTTTTACTAATTTTGGACTTACAAAACTTGAGATATGACTTTTCATATAGGGTTGCGCGAAACTGGAAAATCTTGTTTTCCTAGTATCGATCTTACTTTCATTTTCTATTTCAAATTTGAAGTTGGTCAGTCATTGTAGGTAGGGTTTTGAGGTTGGTCATGCCTTTAGGACTAATCGTTATCTTTTCACTCCAAAGTCACCTCTTCGTTTTATATTAATGGTTCATTTGGATAGGCACCTGACTTGTAATCGAGTTTTACTTGCGAATGGAGTCCTTAAGTGTTTGCCTTGATTGTTAGGTGCCGGCGATTAAAGCCACACTTGGGAAGGAAACTTTTGAAAGTTATCCTTGTTTGATCAGGTGAGTGTACCACTCCCCTGAATTATTGCTAAACTGGTTTCCTGTACTTGCAAATTGCTAGTTGAATGTCTTTCCTGACTGTTTATCTTGTATGAGACGAGGGTGTACTTTATCACACTCGTTCTCTTGCCTGTACTGAACAAACTGGAATCTATTACTTGTACTTGTTATGTACTTGAACTTGTTACTTGCACTTGTTATGATGTCGTTTGGAAGAGTATCCAACGACCTTCCTGTTAAACCTGAGCTCAACCTCATGGGGAGTTAATTAAATCGAGCCAGCGAGGGCTTGGTCGAGATAATTGACAATCCATGGGTGCCTGTTCCTGGGGGAATCTTTGGGTATTGAGACTCTTGATTCCGGTATACTCGAGTATTACCATTCCTGTTCCTGTTTGGCGTTCGGGCCCGGTAAGGGGTATGTTTGGTGAACGGGATTTTGGCGTTAAAGTGGTGATCTACTGGACTGGTTCCTTTATTTGAATGTTGACGGAGGGTCAACAAGGCTGGATCAAGTATTGCAACGGGGATTTGGCTTCTGAGAGCCACCTGTATCCTTGAAATTGTGATGTTCGTTCATTTCTTTTACTTGATGCGGATATGTGTCCTATAAATGTTTTCTCATGATTTCTACTGTTATATTTTTTGTACCTCATTGAGCTTCTAGCTCACCTTGTTTCGTTATCCTTGTTTTCCTTACAGGAAATCACCTTTTGAAGATTATGATGTTTGAAATATGAGTTGAGCTAGTTTTAGTATTCTTTTGTATAGCTCCTCGATGGTTGGAAAACCTTAAATGTATTTTAACCAAACAATTCCCTTTTGAATTGTAAATTTGCAACCATGTGTATATAAAAGTGTTTAACCATGTTCCTAAGTTGATTTGGTTTGGAAATGTTCTTTTCTAGGGTTATCTAAAGTTGTTGTGCTTGTTTGGGTTTCGGACAGTGAATGTTATCTTCTCGAAGTTCTTTTGAGCGGTTGGTAGGGTTTACGCTCGTTTCGAATCCGTAGTCCCGGCGAGAGTTAGGCAGGCGGTCCGCTGAACCCTTTGGTTCGCCTTAGGGGGAGGTGGGGCTGTCACAGCATACTTGCACGTATTTAGCAAGGAAGAAGTGAGAATGCATCATACAATATCAAAGTAATTTTTATTTTTAAATTTTTTTATTCTTTTATTTATAAAAAGGATTTTCCTAATAAGTGTCCTCACAGCACTAGTTAAAACACATAAATGGTAGATAATTTACCATGTGAATACATACACTGTACATCTATTACTTCCTTATTTTAAAAACTTTCTCGAATTTAGTATTACTCTTAAAAAAAACACCCACACACACACTCTCAAAGCTATCTTACTTGTTACCCAAGCCTTTTTATAAAAATGGCTTCTTTTGTTTGTCTAGATGTCAAGTAAGGTGATTATAGTTTACAAATAGCCAAGCCACATAGCCTTTCTAAAGTTTTTCTTCGTAATTAAATTAGAAAATTTCTCTTTGAAAATGAAACGTATACATTTCATCGCAGTTCCTCCCTTATCATTTCATCTTTTATTCAAGCAACAATGTTTTTTGCAACTAAGTTTTAAACTGTTACAAAAATCATAAATTTAAAACCTCATAGTTTCCTCATTTTGTTAAATCTTGCTAGAATTTGGATTGCAGTAGAGATTTCAAAATTTTTGGAATATATATATATATATTTGTGCAAAACTTGAATCTTCAATTTAAGATTTGGGAGAGTAAACAGAAAAATGGATGGAATATGGTTTTACATTATCCATTTTAAAATGGCATTCATTAGATCTATTTATTAAATGGTTTTAATTGAATTGGAACAATTTGATCCACTTTCCATTTTAACTAAGACCATTTTTTTTATCAAACATAAATCTATTTTGCCACTATCTTTTTTTTTTTTTGATAAGTGAGAGGTTTTGAATTTGGAATCTCACTTACATTCCCTCTTCCCTATCATCTAACATATCCCTCCGCTCGCTGCCACTATCCGTTTAAATGAGTATATCCCTGCAACTTAGTCAGTATTGACCTTGATTCCATATTTCATTTCTAACCATGTAGAATGTGAACCAAAAGTGAAATTGCTTAGTTCATAAAATAAAGCTACTTGCAATTGACTTTCTTTATGCGTATAATACTGTACATCTATGTTTTTTCTATACCTTAATTCTTAGTCTAACTTTTTCTTCTTCCAAAGTACAAAATAAATTGACACAAAATAGAATTTAGTACCAAATTTGTATTTCAAACATTGTTAAGGACCAAAATGCTTAATTTTGAATTGTGAAAAGCATAACCTGCAAATATGAGAGAATATCATTGCAATTCTCCCATAAGAGAAATTCTACATTAAAGAAAATACTCGAAAATTTTGGTGGGTTCCGAGCAACTACTTGATTGGCTTAATAGTCACTCTAGAACTAATAAGGGGCTGCTTGGTTAAAGGATTTGGGAATCAAATAATGGAATGAACCCCTTATTTGTTGCTTGGGTTAAGTCTATTGGAATGCAATTTCTGGAATCATTTCTAAAAAATCAGACTTTTACCATTCCTGAGTAAATTGGGAGGTTTTGGACAAAACCCTCAACTTATTCCCGAGCAAAAACATTTATGACGAACCTACCCTCTTTTTTTCTTCATTACACGCCGTACCTTCTGTTCTTCTTCTTCATCATATTTTCTACCTCTTCTACTTCACCGATTGGACAACCATAAAGATCAGTGGCTTTCGACTCTCCTTGGACAACGAATTCTAGAGTTGAAAAGTGTGAGTACCCGTAATTTTCTTAATTTCTAGGTTTTATTTTCTATTAATTGCACGTTTTTCCACATTTTCTATAT
>NC_040036.1:55589464-55636510 GCF_003713205.1 Coffea eugenioides | reverse complement strand
ATATTTTTTGATCTTTCATTTTTTATTCCCACTTGAAAAATGAAACACATTAATTGTTAGTTATCATATTGTCTCTGGTTGGCTGGTGCTTAAATTTAAAAATTAGAAGTCATAAAGCAGACTTTGATTGTTTCTTATTTCTATTAATTTTCGATATGTATAAAAATTACCGCAATTATTTTCTATTAAAATATACATAAGTATCCGTTAACATTTTTGATGAATGAATTCTGTACTTATTTTCTATTAAAATATGCATAAGTATCCGTTTGTATATCCTCTTTCCTTTCCTCTTGCTCTCAATCCAGTGATCGGTAATGGGGTAGGTTGGTACTGATTGAAATAATTTTCTCGCAAAAAGTCTTAAACCAGAATTTTAAAAGGAAACCTAAAGTTTTGATGTTGCCTTGGTCTTTCTTTTGTGTTTTATCCGCTCAAGTTGTTGAGGCCTCCCTCTTTTTATCTCAGTCAAGCCAGATTCTTTGCTCCTGCCTTGTATGTTCTTGTTTCAGAAACTTTGTTTATCAGGTTGGGTAGTTTAGTTCATGTTCTTGATGCTAGAGGGATGGAATTGTTTTTCTTATCAAAATGGCATGTTGTAGTTCCCTTTTCTTTCATTGTTGTGCGATAGATTTAGGTGATGAATAGCCGAGAGCTACGGAAAGCTTGTAAATGTGATTTTGCAGAGAAAGTTCCTGCTGCATTTTTTTTCTTTTGCTGATTCGTTCCCTTTGTCCTTGACAGTCAGCTCAGATTTTTGCTTTAATCCTGCAGCAAAATGTAGCTTTTGATTTAGTTGATAATTGAGAGTTAAGATCCTGGTAGTTGGTGAACATGTCTGCATGCTGAAATGGAAAGAAAGTTGCGGTATGGAAAGTTGCAGAACCTTGCGGATAAGAAATTGCAGAAGCATAAGAAAGCTTCGTAACATGCATGCAACAAATTTCAGAAATTGCATGTTTAACCCTCGAATTTTGGCTTAATGTTACTAAGGCCCATAACAATTAGGAAAATACAATCAATTTTGTCCCTTCAAAATCTGAATTGTTGTTGGCATGCTTTAATATGTTTTTTGGACAGATTTTTCGTGAATTTAGGATGAAATAGGGAAGGTTTAATAATTTTGAAGAATTTATAGTTTTGATTTTCATTTGATTAATATTTTAGCTAATAAATTTTTAGAATTTTTCATTTAATCCTAATAAATCATTTCCATTCATCATTTTATGAAGTTTAGCATTCAATCTGACAATGCTACAGTGCCTATAGTTGCCTATAGTTATGGTAACGATATTAGAAAAACCTGCTATTATAGGTTTCTATTACCTTTAGTGACAGATCCAATTTTTTAGCGACTTTTTAAATATTATATTAAAATAATTAATATTAAATTTAGTAAGTTTTTAATTAAAACTAGTAAGTTTATGCCTGAAAGATAAGTTTAAGTCAGAAATAGAAATTTACACTTTGAGTAATTTAATTTACTTATTATTTGACGAAAATTACTTATTTTTGAATTAAACTTACTAATACTACAAGTAAAAAATGTTCATATTTAAGTAAAAAAGTTACCAGTTTCTGAAATCAGTTTTGGGTTCCTGAAACACTTTCGGATATCATCTCTTTAAAGTCATCTGCCTTCTTATTACTTAGTTCTCAGTTCCAACATACGATTGAATTCCCAGGCAAAGGTTTCCACTTTGATCCACACTTTCTCTTGGTTACAATTGAATAAATTTTCTCACTTCAAATTTTGATCTTCAGTTTCCACTTTCCCTCTATCCTTTCTCATAGATTGGTTGTTTTTGGGTGCTGCCATATGCAGACACAATAAAAGGGTTAGCGACGGTGGTAGCCAACCAAAGAGCGTATGAAAAATAGCAGTGACGAGGTTAGACCATCATGTCCTCTTGAAATCGTTTGATTATATTGCTGTAATTTATTTATAGTTCATTTGTTTTGTTTGTCAAGATTTTCTTGTGAAATCAGGGCTGAGAATTTGAAGATTTTATTGCAATTTTGGGGCAGAAAATGTCCACCGAAACATCTAGGAAATGGTTGTAGTTTTGATTGTCTACCGGTGAAATATGCTTAATAGCCATATGAAACATCTAGGAAAGGACTTGAGACTAGGCGTTTAAGTTAAATGTGATTAATTTGTGAATGCATATAAGATGTTTGGTGAAATGTCAAAGAGAAATTGGTGTGTTATGATTGCTACTTTGTGCGGGTGAGAAAATTAAAAGTTCTAATTGCCAAATGGACTGTTACTATACTCACTCAATTATTTTTGAATCTAGATAGTATTTTTCTCCTTCCCCTCTTAAATTCTAGTTGTTCTAAAGCAATTATGCAATTTAACATTACTTTCAGCAATCTTTGAGTACGGGTTGCGTAGAATTCCAATCTTTGGGTATGATCAACTTGAGTATAGATTGCATAGGAGTCCAAAGTTGTAATATTTTCATATGTACTATAAAGAATTTAAGTAAAAATCTCATAAAACATACATCAACACAAACATTGACATGATAGTTTCTTTGACTGACACGATAGCTTCTTTGACATGATAGCTTCTAGGATCACGCTGAAAATGGAAGAAATGACAGTTCATATAAATGAGCTAGTACAGTTATCTAACAAATCGGCCAAGCTTGGTGGTGGTATAAGTTGGAGAACCATTGTTGATCGGCTTGACAAATTATCTTCTGATGAAATTCAACTATTAACATTTGATTCCATTGAAGATGCCAGAGAATTTTACCTATGTCATAGCAAAATGGTCGGTTTTGGTATTAGAGAACGTGATGAAAAGAAAGATCAGAAAGGTATTGTGACATACAAACGGTGGGTATGCAACAGAGAGGGCTTTAGAAATAGCAAATGGTTAAATTTAGTAGACCGTAAGAAAGAGGCAAAACGTCTTACGAGAGTTGGTTGTCTGGCAACTATAATTGTGCAATGGAACAAGGATATTCAGAAGTTTACAATTAAACGGTTTAATATGGATCACAATCACCAATTGGCAAATCAAGAATTTGTACAATTTCTTTGATCACATAGGAGTGTCAACCCAGCAGACTTGGAGCATGATATTTTGATGCATGGAGTTGGTATTCGAATTCCTCAAATAGTGGACCTTCAAGCTTACCAAGCTGGGGGCCACAACAAGATGGGATACACAGAAAAGGATCTACGAAACGCTGTTGACCAATTCCATAGGAATGCTGTTGAAGTTGGTGATGCCTCTCAGGTGTTGGCATATTTGGATGGTCGAGCAAATGGTGAGCCGAATTTCTTTTACAAGTATGCTGTTGACGTGGAGAAGCGATTGATACGACTGTTTTGGACAGATTCTCAATCTCGTTTGGATTACCAATATTTTGGTGATGTTCTAGTTTTTGACTCCACATACCGCACTAATGCTTATAGGAAGCCACTAGTAATTTTGGCCGGTGTAAATCATCACTATGTTACCACAATTTTTGGCTGTGCATTAATTGTTGATGAGACCGAGGACACATATAAGTGGGTATTAGAAACATTTTTGGAGGCCATGGAAAAAAAGGCACCTATCTCAGTTGTCACTGATAGGGATGGTGCAATGAGAAATGCAATAAAGGCAGTCATTCCTTATGCCCGTCACCGATTATGTGCTTGGCATTTAAAAAGAAATGTTGTTACCAATACAAATAAGGGGTTTGTTCTTGATTTTAGTGTGGCTATGGACATGATTTGCAGCCATGAGGAGTTTGAGAGAAGGTGGCATTTGCTAGTTGAGAAACACAATTTGAGAGAGAACCAATGGGTTGTGGATTTATACAACAAAAGGGAAAAATGGGCCGCTGCATTTTTGAGAGGACACTTTTTTGCTGGTATGAAATCGACCCAAAGATCAGAGCAATTGAATGCTACGGCGCACAGTACCTTCAATTCAAAATGCTACTTTATCCGTTTGCTCAACGATTTGAGTTATTTTTATCAAAAGTGAGACAGAATGAACACAAGGAAGAATGTATCACGAGTCAGTCATCTCCTGTTCTAATTACTCATTTGAGAGAATTGGAAGGAAATGCTGCAAACATTTTCATGAGAAAGATTTTTTTAAAGGTTCGTGATGAAATTTCTGCTGAAGCCTCACTCCGCCTCGTTTCAATTGTTGATCAAGATAAGGTAAAGTTATATACATTCACTGAGTACTTGCATCAAATTTGCTCTTGGCAAGTGGAATTGGATAAAGCTGAACGGTCTATTATTTGTTCATGTAAGAAACTTGAGTCAGATGGAATTCCTTGTTCCCATGCGTTTGCAGTTATGAAAAATGAGGATATGGGCGAGATTCCTAAATCATGCATTCTATTTAGATGGACTCAGCAAGCAAAGCCAAACGAAAAAAACATATATTCTATTCAACTTGAAGATTCAGCAATTCAAGCAGCTCGTTTTGGTGCTTTGTGTGCATTAAGTAATCAGATGTGTTTTTATGCAGTTAAGACAAAGCAAGGATATGATGAAGCTAGAGAGTGCATTATAAATTCAGCATCTCGTTTCAAAAATCTTTGGGTGAATGATGCGCCTCTAGTGCATAAAGTTTAAAAAAAGGATAATATGATGGATGGGTCCATAAAGAGGAGTGATTTTGATGTTCGTGATCCAATTGTTGTTGCTACAAAGGGACAAAAGGCAAAACATTCCACTCACAAGCGAAAGCGACGACAATGCAAAAATTGCAAGTAATCATCTACTCATAAATTTGACTTATTCTACGGTTACAATAGTTATATATGTACACTTCATATACTCATTGGCTTGATGTTAGAAGGCCAAAAATGTTAGCTATATATGTACACTTCATATACTCCTTTATAAATTCAATCTTTATGTTTATGGCTTGTGCTTGGCAATTTTTTTTTTTCGCAGGTCATTTGGACATGATAGACGAAAGTGTACTAAAGTGTACACAGATGCATACGAAACTCACAATTATGATCATGTTGGAGCCCCCAATTATGTTGACAATGTAAATTCAAACCGGATAGGATCATCCTATGGCCATTTGCAATCAGATTCACAGCGTGGATGCAATAAGGGGTTAATGGATAGTAATTGGTTTTAGATCATTCCTCCTGGTCAGGTAATGTATAGCTTGCTTTTATTTTTGTGTGAAGACATGAAATATAATTGTGCTGTATTTGCATTTGTATAGGCATTAATGTGGGCATGCAATCCTTCATTAATCCAAAGTCATGTACGAAACACTAGCTTGTTAGGTGACGAAAATGTTCAGGTACATTTTTCCTTATTCACGCCTAAGTTTTATGTTACTTATTTGCTATGATTATGTGTTGTTGTGGCCTTTTTTTAATACAAATCTTTTGATGGTTTTGTAGTGAATGAACCAGATTTCAGCCAAGACAATTAAGGAATTTTATTCTTGAGAGGGTACAAATTTTTGAGTTCGTCTTTGCTAAAAAATTCTAGGATGATTTAAGTTTCTTCGAAGGTAGTTTAATGCGTTTTGATTGTACATCTGAACATAATCTCCTTAGCTTGCAATTTCTGGTATTTACTAATTTTAATGTGAATAATTTCAGCTTTCTTGGAAAAAAGTTTGGTGAATGATGGCGTTCAATTTCAAGAATTGGCATTTCAGAACATTCAATTTTTCTAAGTTTCAATTGGAAGTTAAACATTGTTGATGGGAGTTATGCTCATAATTGTTGAAGTATGTTATTTTCTTTTCAAAACTGTTATGCTTACTTACTAAATAACACAATTATGAGCACTTGTTGTTTATGCTGAAAAGGCATTTTGATGTATTGCACGCAAACGATATCAAGATACAGAGAAAAACCTAAAATGAAATAAATCACTTGATCAAATTCTGATACTTTCATAGTTTCCATCATTTTAGTCACCTCAGATATTGTTAGAATCCAAGTGCTCTTGGGTTTGTAATTTAGAAATTTCAATTCAACAATTAATGCTTTTATTGTGATATCAGAGCTCTTGACACTGGTGATCATGTTCTCAAATTAAGTTACTAGCCTTTTGATTGGTTCAGTTTTTTGAACCCAAAGTCTTTGTGCTCTAAATTCAGTTCTACTCCATGTAATCTTGTCATGCTTAGATATCTATATCTAGTCTCCTGCCAGCTTAATTTTGGTGCGTAAGTATCAGTTATTAAAGGTCGGTAAATGATATTAAATCTCAGGTTGCTATTTTTGTTAGTGGTTAAACATTCAAACTGTATGCATGAACCTGGACAAGCAATAGCGACATAAGCCAATGTAAGCATCAAATGATTGATTTCCTTATGATGATATGCTCTGATTCTTTGCAGGCCGTTGCTTCTTCCAGATTAATCTAGTTGCTGCAAATGAGGTTCATTATAATTAGGCTGGAATTCCGATGTTTAAGGTCTTAGGTGGAAGAACACGTTGCATACGGAACTTTAAATCCAGCATTGCATTTCAATGTAAGGAGGTGAAATTCTAAGAAATAAGCATGACATGAAGTGCTGCGATTCGTTTTTTGCTCTGTTAACCAAGTGCCTGTGCGTTTATGTGCTTTGCTTGTCTCCATAAAGCAGGAACTTTCGAAACTCTGCAGCTTTCGAAATGAGTTTTGGAGTTTGAAACCAAGCATATGGTTTGGATGCTTTTTGTGTTCCTATTCAAGTGGATGCCCTTACCACATTAATGGCGGTGTAACATCCATTCTGTTGTAGGAGCACGTACGCTTATTTACTTCTGCGAGCATTAGAAGTTTTTACTCCTAAACGAGTGTAACTTTTTGACCCAAAAAAAAAAGTGTGTTGCTTTCCTATATATGCTAACGGCACTTTTATGAGAGAGCATCGGCCTTTGTGAAAAAATGCATAATAACATTAAGAACTTGTAGTAATACGATTGCACATGAGATAAGTTGAAAAATGCTCACCATAAGAAAATAAATACAGCCACGCAACCCAAGCTGATTCTTTTCACGCTTCTTCTTCACAGATGCGATCAACTCTTGAAGAATCATTTTACTCCAATTGATATTGCTAAGATTGGAAGCATCTTGCACAACTCGAAGAAAACCGTGCTTAACACTGAGTCCGGTAGTTGGACATAGGATAGCTCCCAACATGTACAAAATAAAACATCTTTTAAAATTATCATCACAACTACCATTACTTGACATCAACCTTGCCTTCAAGTTGCTAAGCGTTAAACCAGACTCTTGAAAACCAAGGTCAATTGACAATTTTTTAACATCGTCTGCTATGCATCGATTTGTACTCAAGTCAACCCCAGTACAACTTAAACCCAAGACTATCTCAACATCTTTTGTAGTTATTGGAATGACCTTTTCATGAACATTCAGTGTACAATTTTTATAATCAAATCTATTTATTAACCATTCACATAAAGCATTATGAATGTTCTTGCACTTGATTTCAAGTAAGCTTCCCATGCCAATTCCTATGATTAAGGTTCTTTGTTCCGGAACTAGATTTTGTATGATGTTATGTACACCTCGGAGTGATGTTCTGGTTGGAATAGTTAACTGAAAATACATAGCACAGCTATGATTAATCTCTAACATCAGATATTATGGAAACATAGTAATAAGTGATATCTCTAAATTCCATCACCAATGCCACATATTTCAAAGAAAGATTAATAACATATTTTAGCAGATTGTATTACAAATTTCTAGAATAATAAGTAATTTTATAATTCATATCTTTACATTACCTTGGCATTGTCATCTCTATTGTTTGCGATGTATTCAACTTTAGTTTTTCGATGACGCTCTTTGTACATTGATTTCTTTGTAGCGGATAGTGAGTTCCACTTAACTCGTAGAACTTTAGCCTACATAAAAAACAATAATAATTATCAACATAGTTCCATATTAAACAATAGACGCTACGAGAAATAAAAAGTTCGATGATACTATTGAGGCACTTATACATAATTTTATGTAAGAAAATATTATTGAAACACTTATACTATTTAGGCACTTTTTTGGTTGTACACGCGCATAAAAATGATGAGAAAAGTGAAAAAGTTAGGGCGATCTTGTATTCACATTCAACACAGGATTTTTCCACATATGTGAGTGATGGGTGTGTTCCGTAGTAAAAGAGGATTTCTCATGACTATTTCAAAACAAAAGAAACTGGCAGGGTGCGTAAAGTATAAAGGAGCAGACATAGAAGTTGGTTAATCATTTTAACATTGACTAGATAATAGACCAGGGTCGGTGCACTGAGTCACCGAGGCAACACATGAGTAAACGCAAACAAAGATGCACAGCTGATATTATATATAGTACTTCATCTTGGAACATGGGATTTCCTTTTTTGTTTTTATGAATTGTATCATTTTCAAGTGTCCATATATCGTTTAAAATCCATGCTATTAACAAAACTTAACATAGATTGTGTCCATATCATTATTAGCAAAACTTAAGCAAGGTAACTTAAATTTATCGTGGAAACTGCAGTTATTAAAGTCCATGGCGATATTTTTACCAACTTCCCCCAAAACCCAGAAATAAAATCTACTTAATCATGTAGTACCATAACTATGGGTACTTGGCCACGAGAAGTGCTGCTGATTATATATTTGTTATAAGTAGTGCTAAGTCTTTTTGCCTTTCCGTTTACATTTCATCCATAAATTAATATTATCAGATTACCATTGTCAAAACATTCCATACTACAATTGAATAGTCATTCAAGGAAAAGTAATCACAATAATATTATCAGCAAATTAAGGAAACATGCGGATACGACAACAATTATTAAACTCTTTATGGGGTGCGTTACCATATTATATTCTAAGCCAATCAATATTAACCTCCTATTGCAATTATGGAGTGCATTACCATGAATGACATCAATTATGCTACAATTCTAACCTCAGTGTTCCATTACAAAAAAAAAATTTCTATCTTTAAAGGAGTTTGTTTGCTTCACCTTGCTTCCAAAAGAAATAGAACGGAAATAACTTTTAGCAAATCTAGCAATAAATATTCACAAAATATGGTGAATATAAAAAAATACCTATAATAGAACATGCCTATGAGAGGGAATAAAATATACAAAAGATCTTACAAGCATAAAATCTCACACCATAATTTACTTACATCATTTATTTGCCGCTCATCCATAATTCACAAATTCTTATCCCAAGCAGGTAGTAGTGATGGTGGTGGAGGAGGAGACTTTCATCTGATGTACTTTCAACATCCTAGAGGCAAGGGTCAAACAGCACATCGGATGAGGCAGCAGCTAGGATGACGGACCAAACAGAGACTGAAAGTGGTTAATTGGCTAGCTAGCTCCTATTCAATTTATTGTCTTCGTTACAGGGTGAGGGGAAAAAAATATAGATTGAACCTAATTTTTGTGCTTGATTAATAAACAGGGAGAGAGCAGCGGGGGATTGGAATTTTGGATTAGTTGGTGGGAACTAGTTCCGACTTTTTTTGTCCATTATCGTAACTGAGGAAACAATAATGGTGGGGGTCTCATAAATACCTTCAATGAATCTGGAAAAAAGTTACCAGCTTTAGGTACTATGAATTCTTTGGCATAAAGAAATTCAAGCATTACTAGTGCATCGAGCTTTCCTATTCTAACTAGAACTAATGGCTAATAAAAGTCACCTTGTTTCTTATCTCTTGAATTCTTAACCGTTTCAAATTTTAATAAAGAATTCTATCACAACCACAACACTTTTGAATTCAAAACTACAAGAAAGCCTATCCTTTTTTTTCTAATTTTGGGTTAAAATTAGCAAAAGTTCTACTTATTTGCACCTTTCCTGTAAAAATTATTTTTTTGTTGCAATTTCCTATTTTAGTTATCCATTCGACACTAGTACGGCATAGATACGGATTAAGCAACTAGTTTGAGGAATAATATTTTTTATTATAAAATTAATTTGAATTGAATTAACAATTTGATATGTTCACAAAAAAGTGTAATTTTTTTTGTCATTTTTCAAAAAATTTTAAGAAACCTATATTTTAGCAATTGTTGTCATTGACACTTAATTGAAGTTCATTAAGAATAATTGAAGTTCCCTTATCAATAGAACATTCAAATGTAAATATTCAACCTAAGTAACAAAATAAATGATAGCTAAACAAACGAAATATGAGTTCAATTGATCGTGTTCAAACTACATATTCTGTTAATGGTTAGTATATATGAAATTGTATTTTCCATTTGTAGAAAAATAATATGCATTTTATATCTACTAACGAATAAATTACCTATGTTTTGAACAAATCAAACCTAGACTTATGGTGTGATATGTATATAGTTGCTCACATTTATACTTATGCAATCATCCTTTCTTCCACTTGCTTTTTAATAGTGCAAATTTCTTTTGATTATATTTAGGGGTGGTAATTTCCGATACGACTTAAAAACACGATATGAACCTAACACGAAATTAATGGATTCGGATTGAGGTTTCGCGGGTCCGGATCAGAATCGAGTCGAATCCGACGAACCCGAAAAGACAACGGGTCGAATTCGGGTCAAACCGTGGGTGATCCGATACGACCCGATACCCTGTTTATGAATTAAAAATTATTTTATCTAACTAAACTAAGTTATTCTTTTTTTCCAAATGTATTAATCACTTAATCCTAAATGAATTTATTTAACTTATTTGAAGTTGAAATTATTATATTTGGACAAATAATGTATTATAGTATTTTTTACTTTTATACTGCTTTAATTTATTTTATATTTGGTTTGGAATAAAACACTTTTACGGTGTTTTTAATTTATTTTAGATTTGGTTTGGGATTATTTATTAAAATTTTTATTACTTGATTATGTAATTAGTCTTGTGCAAATTAGAAATTATAGTGGTGAATTAATAAATTAAAATTAAGTTTTGGGTCATTCGAATCGTCCCGTCAACCCGACAACCTGAAATTTTCATATTCGGGTCAGATATCCTGACCCGTTTCGGGTTGGCAGGTTAGGTTCGGGTATGCGAGTTTTCTATTATACCTGGGTCTCAACCCGGCCCGCCAATCTGATTTGGACCCGATTGCCACCCCTAATTATATTGGTAAAAAAAATAACATATTTTACAAATTATTACAATTTATTTAGGAAATGTTACTAATTTCATTAGAAATTATGAAATGTAATCATGGTTCATTAATTTTTTAATAAATATAAATACTACATACAAAAGGAAAAGATATTTGACTTTGTTTTACTTTGATTAGAAATACTTGTGGTAGTAATAACGAAATAGTGACAGGGGTGCAAATTTCAAATCAACAACCAACGTACACTTAATTACGATAATTTTTTTAGTTGATCAAACTAATATATGCCATAAAGTAGTAAGATTTGATCATTTATAAATTGGCAATTTTAGCAATTTATATACCATTCACCTATAAAAAATTATGATTATTATAAAATGACATTTTATAATAATTTACATACTATTTGCCAATTAAAAGTAAGTTTGATAAAAAAATGTGCATATAAATCCATATTGTAAATGATACAAAATATGTTTGAAACTCACGAAACTTAATATATGGGTAAATTTACTATAGTTTTCAAAGATTATGCTACATTAGTACAAATTTAACTTTTATACTTGTGACCTAGAAAATAAATTTATTAGAACATATAACATTTATAAATGATACATACATTTATTAAAATGCTTAAAACACATAACATTTATGAATGATACATACAATCATATATTATACATTTACGTTACCAACA
This sequence comes from Coffea eugenioides, assembly GCF_003713205.1. Classification (NCBI taxonomy): domain Eukaryota; kingdom Viridiplantae; phylum Streptophyta; class Magnoliopsida; order Gentianales; family Rubiaceae; genus Coffea; species Coffea eugenioides. Next base: position 55,624,734 of record NC_040036.1, on the reverse strand, counting down.
ATTACTAACTATAATATTAAGTTTCAATCATTAATAAAAAAATCTTAGCATTATTTTAAATAAACTTCCTAATACTTGTTTCATATAAGTTTTTTTAAGTAAAATAGTAAATTTATGCCACAAACTAGTAACTTTTGATGATTAACCAAATTTACTATTCTATCAACAAGATTTACTATTAATCTATAAAAACTTACTATTACTTGAACTAAACTTACTCTCCAAAAAGTAAGTTTCGAATACAGAGTACTAATTTATTTTTTTAAAAAAGTAACTTTCATTTTTATTTCAATTTACTTTTTAAGACATAAATAGGATAACACTTATATGACCATTTTTGATTTATTTTTTATTTACTTTTAGGAGCCATTTGATTATTTGATAGGCCTATCCACCTAAATAGGATAACACTTAAAAATAAGAAAGTAAGTTTTCTATCTAAAATAATAAGTTAACAGTAATAAATTAGTAACTTTTATACTTCAAAAGGTAAGTTGGAATAAATATTAAACTTACTTTTTAAATAAATAAATTACTACTTTATATCCCAAACTTACTTTTTAGCAAGTACGTTTAATTCAGGTAATAGTAAGTTTTTATACATAAATAGTAATTCTTACTAATAACATGGTAAATTGATTAATAATTAAAACTTACTGATTTATGGAACACATGTACTATTTTATTTTAAAACATATTTCAAACTAGTATTAGGAAATTTATTTGAAATAACGATAAGATGTTTTATTAATGATTAATTCTTAGTACCTTAGTTAGTAAGTACGCATAATATACCTGTATAATACATGATTATAGGTATAATTTAAAAAATTTACTTATATATTTTAAATTACTATGAAAATTAGTTTGACTTTTCACATAATCTGGTAAAATATGTAATAAAATTTTGTCGTATTATAAGCTTTTAATCATTTTTAATTTTTGAAAAGTTTGAAAGTTTGAATAACAATAACAACAAATCTTCCTAGTTATATATAGAATATTACTTGTTTATATATCAAAATTTTTATAATTTAACACCTATGAATATAATAAGATGATAAAGTTTTAATAAATTTAAATCTGAGACACAAGAAATAATAAGCGTAAAAGCCTAAACAAAATGAAAAATAATATAATAATAAAAATGACAAAATTAGTATAACAATTAATATAAGAAAATCAGTATGATCTGGATTTTTTCCCTTGGGAGATTGTTCATAAGAATAGGATCCAATAATTATAAATGAAAATCACATGCATATATAATCTATTGTATAATTTATATTAAATTTAGTTCACCTATAAAATGGTCCTAAAATAATTAGTACACTATGATATATGTTATTTTAACAACAAAATTTTTTTTTACTAAAAGTCTAAAATATCCATGACATATGTATGAGGGATATTTTACCATATTTGTATCTCACATCTAATCATGAAAGTTAATTTGAGAAAAAATATTTTTGACACTAGAATTATTTTGAATTTAACCAACAAGTTGAGATTTTTTAAACAATAAAAGTGAAATATTTTGGGAACTTAGTTGTTTATTTTCCCATAATTAAAAATTTAAAATATGACAAATTATTCTTACATATTTTATAAGGTCATATGCAAAAAAAAAAAGTTTTCATAGCATATTTAAAATGCTTCAAACATATAACATTTATAAATGATACGTACAATTGTGTATCATATATTTACATTGCGAGTAATTACTAACTATAATACTAAGCTTCAATTATTAATAAAAAAATCTTAGCATTATTTCAAATAAACTTCCTAATACTTGTTTCATATAAGTTTCTTTAAGTAAAATAGTAAATTTATGCCACAAACTAGTAAGTTTTGATGATTAACCAAATTTACTATTCTATCAACAATATTTACTATTAATCTATAAAAACTTACTATTACTTGAACTAAACTTACTCTCCAAAAAGTAAGTTTCGGATATAGAGTAGTAAGTTACTTCAAAAAAAAAGTAAGTTCCATATTTATTCAAATTTACTTTTTGAGACATAAAAGTTACTAATTTATTGAGTTAACTTACTATTTTTAATGTAAAACTTACTAACCATATTTTTAGGTACTATTTTATTTAGATGACCAGTATAACAGGTAATCAAATGGTCGCTAAAAGTATTTTTACCTGCTATATCAGGTAAAAACAGTTTCGTTACCACAACTATCGTTACTTCAGACTTTCCTTCTGCTGGTTTCTTTCCTCTGCAACATGCTGGGTTTCTCAAATGCAATCCTAACGCAACTAACATCTCAGCCAAACAATCAAAGCCTCGATCTTAAACAAAAGACAATCACAAAACTCAACAAGCCAACAACTTAGAATGAGGTTATGCAAATTCTGGAAAACTTTCATGCAAAATGGTTCGAAAGCTTTCTTATTCTTTGCTGCAACTTTGCAACTTATTCTCCGTATAAATCATCCATAAACTCAAATCAAAACAAGATAAAAACAAATAACATAACTTATCAACTAATACGCCACAAGACACAAACCATTAACATGCCAAACTCTAATGCAAAGCTTGCTGAAGATTCAACAGCGGAAACCCAACAGGACATATGACAACAAAATGAAAGAATGGGGATAACTTCTAGTAGCTCAAAATGGAATCATTGAAAGCCGCTCTATCCTATAGCATTAGGAATCATGCGAAAAGAAAAACAAAATCCAAGGACAAGGCACTCCATAGGCAAGATTAAAGCAATAGAGACAAACAAAAACACATAAAACAGCAAGAAACTACAAGCATCAGCAGCTCCAACATGTGACTGGATACCCATCAAGACAACAAGCTCCAAGAAGAAAGCTTACGGTTAATGCGTGTATGGTATCCCTATCAAGCTACAAGCGAACCTCACACTTCCGTTCCCCAAACCGAGACCAAACCTACGGATTTCTCAGCCCAAAACAGAAGTAAAACGTAACCTTCTTCGAATAACAAACCCAGACATGAAAACAGAGTGTGTCGGATGAAATGCAAAAGAAAACAGACAGAGTTGGCTCTAGATTTTAGAAACAAAAAGGTAAGAAAAACAAGAGCCATCAGACCTGGCTATACCCAAAACACAGGAAAAACAGCGAAAAAAGAAACAACTTTGGCCTGTGAAATGCAAGTGAACGCAAGAAAACAGCAGACTATCTCTCAAAATCATCCAAGCATCAAACTTTACTCTAGTAATTCAACATCCAAGCGTGAGTAAGAGCCCAGAATCTCTGGTTACACAGACCAGATTCCATATGAAATGGAAATAGAAAAGAAAAAGGGCTGAAGACTACCTGTTTACCGCCTTTGGACTTGAAACTTCAGCCTGGGTTCGATGAAGAGATCAACTGCAGACTCTGATGAAGAAACCTGAAACTGGGTTTTCAGCATTGGATCTCCTCTTTCCTTTGTTCTTCCTCGGATCCCTCGGTTCCTCCCTCTGACCGTGGCTTTCTCTTCCCTTGTTTTTCCTCTCGCTTTTCCATGTTGTTTCTTTTCTCAGTTTCCTCCTTATTTTTCTTGGTTCTTTCCCGTTGCTCTTTTTCTCAACCCTAGCCGCCACACCCCTTTTTCTCTCTCTGAAAAACTCTTTCACTCTTTTGTTGCACCTTTTATATCAGATGAAGGCTTCAAACCCTCATCTCAAGGGTTCACGAGGAACCTTAGCTCACCGCCTATCTTTTGAGCCATTCGATTGGCTTTGTTTCTATGGGATTCTTGAGGTTTTGATCATGGCCAGGTGGAATGAGATTGAAATGATCCAATGGTGAAAAAAAAAACGAAGGAAAGAAATGGTGGAAAATGAGATGAAGCGGAGCTGCATTTTCTGTACGATTCTCCATGGCTTCTTACAGAAGCCATGGGAAAGGTTTGGCGCGCGTGAGCGTGGCTCCTTTTTTTTTATAATTAACAATAATAAAGTGATTTTCTTAACAAAATAGAAATAAAACAAGATCAACAAAATCAACTAAAATCAACTAAAATGAAATAAAATGCTAAAATTTTTGTGTTTGATTGATGATTTTTCCTTCTTCTTATTTTATTTTTTAAAAGCTGATTTTCATCAATTTAGGTAAACAAACAACGTTAATTTCTAATTGAAGTTACGTTGCAACAAATTTTCATTTATTTAAATAGATTGAATCTAAAAGGATTAAAGCATATTTTTGTGAAAAATTTTTCTTTTCCGGAAATTTAATGCAAGAAATCTTAGAAATAAAAATGAAACCAATGAACCTAATTTATACAAATAATTAAAAAAAAACTAAATATTAATTTAATCCATAGAATAAAACAAGAATAACAAAGCTAACAAATAAATCTAAAATTGAATTAAATAAGGAATAAAACTAAAAAAAATCAAATAAGTGAAATTTTGGTGTCTACAAAAGGGATTGTTGATTTTTCGGAAGACATAAGATGAATGTTAAATGAGGGAATTGTTGATCTTTCGAAGGACATAAGGTGAGAGTTTGGAGGTTATAAGGTGGTAAAATGTAGGGGATTGTTTAGAAGGTGGTAAATTATTGTTCATCCTTGTATTTATTTGAACAAATGATTGAATGCACGCATGAATGTTATTATTTATCAAGAATTTTACATTAAAAGATTCCTATTATAATTAATTGCTCCACTACCAGTTTCTAAAGTTGAGTATCAATTTACTTGAAATTATATTATTTGGAAAAATGTGCTTACATGTTAAATTGTGCTATTCTTTTATTTTGCCTGTTTACCTGGAATGATCACTGGGCGTAAGCTCATCCCACGTTTTATTTTCCTCAACAGGATTCGGATCCGAGTGTGCTCAAGAATACTGTTAGAATGTTTTGAAAGACTTTAAGTTTTTATTTTAGTAGAAATGATTGTAGTGTATATATTTTTGGATTGTAATTAAGATAGACGCCAAACGATGAATCTTTTGTACGCGAACCTATGTAATAGCTTTTGGATGTATGTAAATGTTATTTTGAGGTGTAATGAATATTATTTTGGTTAGTTTAGAAATTTCAAGTAATTCTTGCTGTGAATTTTAGTGAATCCTGACGAGAGTTGAGCAGACGGTCCGCTGACCCCTCTGGTTCGCTTTTGGGGAAAGTAAGGTTGTCATAGTTAGTATCAGATCCTAGGTTTCAGGTCACTATAGAGTATCCTAGGTTGAAAGTTAAGGATACCGGACTGTGGAACTAGTGTGACTGTTAAGTGAAACATTGAACATCTATAATCTCAATGGTTCTTAAGACAAGTTTTTTGCACGTTTCTTATGTAGGAATTGGCGGGGAAAGAAGAGGATTGTGAGGGGTTGATTTCACGAATAAATGATGAGTTTCTTGGATAACGGTAAGATTTGATATCTAGGAGTCGAATCTTTGACTTGTAGACTTATGAAGCTCTCATTTCGTTTGAAATATCCCTTTTGGATTTTGAGATTCGAATGTACTTGGCCGCAACTAGAAGTGACTCTTGGAGTGATTGATTAAATACAGTTTTTCCCGCAACTGTCGTTGACAGATTTTTGTTTTAGAAAGATAGAGTTGACCAGTTCTGTTATGATATGATCTAGTGACCATTGATTTTGACTTGTATGAAAGGAATAATGGGGTTGGAAGTGAGAATTGTTTAATGTGTTTAATGCCTTCAACTTAAATGTGTATGACACTTAGTTTCAACTTGTGTTGATTAAATAGCTCTGATTGAGCCTAATTGGTAGCTAGAATTGATTGTGACTACGTTGCTTGTAGAAATCCTTTAGTCTAATTTGTCAGTTATTATTTTTGAATATATGTGCTTGTCGTTGGTATGTTCACATGCATATGTGTGTGTATGATCATAATGAATATTGGATTAATACACATCTACATAGACTGGTTGAAAAAAAATGGAAGCTAGAAGACAACAGCGGGGACCTCCGCGTGGACAAGCCCAAAATCAAAAGGAAGAGAGTGGGTCTGTGGCTAACCAAAACACTGAGCCAAGGGCTGGGGCAAATGATCAAGTGGCATTGGCTATAAATCATATGACGGACTTGTTAGAACGTTTAGTACCCCAACAGGGCCAAGGGGCTGGACAAGTGAATCAACAAAGAGACCAAGAGATCGGAGAGGATAAAGCATTGGAGAGATTTCAAAAGTTTTCTCCATCTAAGTTTTCTGGGAGTCCTGGCCCTGAAATAGCAGAAAATTGGTTAGAAAACATGATAAATATCTTTGTTGCTCTAAAATATATAGAGGAAAGGCAGGTGACATTTGTTGTATTTCAGTTTGAGGAAGCAGCCCGATCATGGTGGAATGTCGTAAGGACTAAGTGGGAGAGGGAACAAGTACCCTGGACCTGGCTAAATTTTACTCGAGAATTTAATGAGAAATATATTCCCCCTTTTGTTCAAGAAAGAAGAGAGGACGAGTTTATAAGGCTCCGTCAGGGATCAAGGAGTGTTGCTGAGTATGAGTATCAGTTTACAAAATTATCCAAATTTACTCCAGAGTTGGTTGCTACTGAGCAAAAGAGAAAAAGGCGGTTCATTCAGGGCTTAAATCTAGAAATTCAAGAATCTTTGGCAGCGCTCAAATTCCTACATTCAATGACGCCCTTGAAAAAGCTCAAAGGGTTGAAAGTACAAAATCCCAATTGCGAGCTTTTCAAACATGGAAAAGGGATGCATCTAGCAGTCGTAACCTGGAAATACCTAGAGAAGATGTACCACCTTCCAAAGTTGGGAGAAGAGCTGGAGAAGTACAACTTTCACTTCCATCCCCACCCACGGCGGGGAAACCAGTAGGAACTATAATAAGAGGAACTCAAATTGAAAGGGAACCATCAAGAAAATTTCCTCGGGAAAGCCAAGGACTGACACCTCACTTGACTTGTGGATATTGTGGGAAGTCTAATCATACTGAGAAAAACTGTTGAAAAAAGTGGTGAAAGTGTTTCATTTGTGGAAGTGCAGATCATCAACTTGCAAACTGCTCGAAAAATCAACGAAGAGAGAGTGCTCCTCGGCAAATTGATAAAGATGTCTCTAAACAAGCAAAGGAAGGAAGGAACAGACCTCGAGCACTAGCTAGAACCTATACTATTTATGGACAACCGTCTTCAGAGTCGATAAGGGTGAGAAGGTGAGAATTTCGAGTACGAAATTCTTTTAAGGGGGAGAGAGTATGAAGACCTGAAAAATTTCCTCATTTTATTTTATTTTTTTTTATTTCTTCGAATACATTTTCGTTACTTTACCGTATTGCCTTCATTTTCTAGATATTTTTACAAGTGAGTCAAGTTTTTAAATCATTTTCCTTGTATAAGTTAGTACATGTTAAGTTTGAAGTGCATTATGGAAGTAGGACCCACTAATGTAGTATGTGTGATAAATTTTTGAAAATTAGGAGGAGTTTTGTACAAAGGGATATTATTTTATAAGGTGTTAAGAGATAATTAGAGGTTGGCTAAATATTTTAGCCTTTGGAAGACAAAGAGATGAGAATTCACCATAGCAAGACACTTGTCACAAAAGCAATGGTTCTTTGACTTTGACTAAGACTTTCTTAACCCTTTAATTAACAAAAAAAAATTGACAAAAATGCTATCACTTTTCTCTTCCCTTTGGCCGAAATCTTGAGCTAGGAAAAAGAGAGAAAACTTCAACATTCAACCACCAAATCTTACTTGAATCTTGAGTTTTAACCTTTGATCTTGCAAATTACTCCATAAAAGATGATATCTAAGGTGGATTAAGCGCTTTGGTGGAGTGATTTTGGGAGAGAAGCTCTTGGTTTCCTTTTCTTCTTCGGGTATTAAGGTAACTCTATCAAGAAACTCTCTTTTCTTTTAATACTTGCATAAGACTGGATTTAGGGCTTGATTTTTGTAGTTTTCATGAGAAATTTCATGGTTTGAGTGGTGATTCAACAATTTCAGTTTTGATGGTGAAATTTCAGCTTTTATATGATGCTTTGAGTTTGGCCATGATCAGTAGCTTTGCCATGTGAATCTTCTAGCTTTTACAAGTTATTTTGGCTTGCTTATGAAAATTTCAGCTTGTAGTTGAAATTTTCAGCCTAGGGTTATAAATTTCAGCTTTGTTGTGGTTGATTCTTGAGCTAAAAATTGGCTATATTGGATGGTTTTGTGGCCCTAAACAAGTGTATTTTATAGCTTGTAACTTGTGGTTGTGATTGAGGTTGGATTGATATAAATATTGGTGTTGAGTTTGGATGGAAAAATTAAGAAATAAGGGGAAGTGTTGCTGAAAATTTTCTCGCAGGAGACTCTGAGCAGTTTTGGAAAATCTATTATATTTTGGTGTAGAAATATCCAAATTCAGTGTCACTTATTGCGCTTGAAACTAGATTCAGAGTGCATTCTACCGTGAAAATTTCAGAATTTTTCTCAATTCCTATGAATATCTATGATTTTCCAAAGTTGACTGAATTTTCACACCTACTCTATTTTTCTACTGGACGAAGCAGCAACTTGAGACTGGAATTTAACTGATTTATGGACAGAATCTTATAAATATGTATTGTGAAAAATTGTAGTCTTTTGAATCTATTTTTCAACGGTATAAAGTTTATAAATTTTGGACTTAAGAAGCTTGCGATATGATTTTCAAAACAGTGTCGCGCAAAACTGGAGAAAATTATGTTTTCTAAACTTGTTCTTGCTTCTATTTACAACTTTAAGTTGGAATTGTTAAACCATTTTGAGCTTGGTTTTGACAAAATCTTATAAATATGTATTGTGAAAAATTGTAGTCTTTTGAATCTATTTTTCAACGGTATAAAGTTTATAAATTTTGGACTTAAGAAGCTTGCGATATGATTTTCAAAACAGTGTCGCGCAAAACTGGAGAAAATTCTGTTTTCTAAACTTGTTTTTGCTTCCATTTACAACTTTAAGTTGGAATTGTTAAACCATTTTGAGCTTGGTTTTATGAGTGGAATTGAGGTTTAAATGAAAGGAAATGAGTTTCTTCAAATCATTTTAGGTCGAACAATTTTCAACTTTGTATTTTGGAAGTCTTGTTCTAATTTCTTCAAACGTTATAATCGAAGCTCTTGTGCTCCAAATGACTTTTGCAACGTTGATTTAGTAAACACATGAGATTTTCTCCTCTATTGCAACAATAAAATATTATATTTTGATAGGTTATACAGGAATAAAACTTGTAAATTGATGCATTTTCTAAATGAAGTTTTGAAACCTCAATTTTTTCATGTATTTTGGCTATGTATTGCTAGTATTTTAATATAGTATATGACCACAGGACTCGAGAGAGTTCAAGAGGACAAACCAGGGTTAAAGTGAAGAGTTTCAATTGATTGGTGAGTGTTCCAATGCATGTTATTTGATTATGCATGACTTGAGAAAATGCTATTATTTGCTTAAGTGCTGTCTTTGAATGACATGCGAATAAGTGAATGACTGTTGTGATTTTCTTGTCTTGTTAATTTGTTATGAGCGCATGTTCTTATTGCATGAATACATGATAAATGTGCAGGAATATAGGTCGATGTGTACTTTATCGCATCGGCTGAACTGAGCTTAACCTTATGCTGGCACCCTATCCGAGACCCGTCATTTGCGAGGTCAGATCAGATGGACAGCTTTGGGTTTAAAACTTACCAATGTTAAGTGCAAAGCTCAAAACTCTTTGTCAAAAGGCCTTGAGTACAATGTTAAATGTTTAATATTAAATGAGGGGATTGTTGATTTTTCGGAAGGCATAAGGTGAATGTTAAATGAGGGGATTGTTGATCTTTCGAAAGACATAAGGTGGGAGTTCGGAGGTTATAAGGTGGTAAAATGTAGGGGATTGTTTATTGATAGTTATAAGGTGAATGTTGCTCCCTATGAGGCTCGTATCCTTTTAATGTTTAAATTATTGTTCATCCTTGTATTTACTTGAACGAATGATTGAATGCACGCATGAATGTTATTGTTTATCAAGTATTTTACATTGAAAGATTCCTATTACAATTAATTGCTCCACTACCAGTTTCTAAAGTTGAGTATCGATTTACTTGAAATTATATTATTTGGAAAAACGTGCTTACATGTTAAATTGTGTTATTATTTTATTTTGCCTGTTTACCTGGAATGCTCACTGGGCGTAAGCTCATCCCACGTTTTGTTTTCCTCAACAGGATTCGGATCCGAGAGTGCTCAAGAATACTGTTGGAATGTTTTGAAAGACTTTAAGTTTTTATTTTAGCAGAAATGACTGTTGTGTATATATTTTTGGGTTGTAATTAAGATAGGTGCCGAATGATGAATCTTTTGTACGCGAACCTATGTAATAACTTTTGGATGTATGTAAATGTTATTTTGAGGTGTAATGAATAATATTTTTGTTAGTTTAGAAATTTCAAGTAATTCTTGCTATGGTTTGTAGTGAGTCTTGGCGAGAGTTGGGTAGGCGGCCCATTGACCCCTCTGGTTCGCCTTTGAAAAAAGTGGGGCTGTCACAACTCTTGACAGTTTGATAACTCCACCACTGCTTTTGTTTATGTTCATCAGGTTCCCTTCTCCTTGCTTTCTTTGGTCTTCCGGGAAGTTTTAACTTTTTGGGTGGCCGCAAGGGCCCTTATGAGAGTCCTTCCAAGGATTAGGTCCAATGATTAAGGCAATAGCTAGATCATATGCCGCTGACGGGATTTTTATATAAGTACAAGTTTAAATCCAATTTATACCCATTTTAACTGCAAGTATACAGGTCAACTAGTAGTTTAGGACATATATCGGGTCGATCCCACGAGAAAGATTGGACAATTACCAGCACTACTAAAGCTTCTCTATTATTTAGACGATCAATGAATTAAAAGAAATAAAACTGTGCTAAACTTATGCAAGATAATAATAAATGAAAACTCCTTAGGTTATGGTATTCCTAACTACTCATGCAAGTGCTATTTTTGGATCATTGAGTACTACTATCTTGGCTAGTTATGGCGTAATTTCTTTATGTATGTGAAACCTACTTTCGTAGTGAATCAACTATGTTTATAACTAATCCATACCTATTCACATGGTTATGAAATTAGTTACAAATTCATTTTTTCTATGAAATTACATGAAATGAATCACTAAAATCACATAGGTGCACCTCTACTCTCGTGAGTGTACTCTCTAGGTTTAGCACTTCTTAAACTAGTGTTAAATCTCAATTTTCATTGAAGAAGTAACACCTTTAGATAATCACAATTAATGGTACCAAATGAATCATCATTTAAAGAGTTAAAGTGCTAAATAACTTGCTCAAAATAATAGCATCAAATAGCCAAATAATAAACACTAACAATCATAGAAAATTCAACCAAACCTAAGGCAAAAACTTTAGAAACACATAATAAACATAGAATCCTGTTGATCTTGATCCCTGTCTTTTGATGTTTACAAAACAAATGGATAGTACTAATATCTTTTCTAAGAAATTCTTTCAGCCTTGAAGCAAATTGATTCGAAGAACAAGAGCAATTGAAAGAAGATAAAGGATGTCAAAAGCTGTCGGATGCTCACAAAGATAATACCGGACGTTCGATAAACTGTACAGCTCTTATCGGACGCAGAACATCCTCACCGGACGTCCGAAAGAATTAAAACAATCTTTCAAACTCTCTGCCTGCCTTCAGACACACGAAGAACTCCATCACCGGATGTCCGATAGAATTGAGATACTCTCTGACTGCTATCGGACGCAAGCATTGGAAGTACCGAACGTCCGAAAGAATTAAGATGATTTCTCAAATTCCCTGTCTGCTGTCGGACGCAAGCATTGAAAGTACCGGACGTCCGAAATAATTAAAGATGATTTCTCAAACTCCCTGTCTACTGTCGGACGCAAGCATCAACTGTATCGGACGTCCGACACTCCCAATGGTTAGTTGACTCTTCAGCTACTTTCTATCCGTTGGAAGTCATAATGAGTACCTTTTTGGTCTCATATAAAAGGCATATGATTAGAATAAAAAGATAACTTTTGCACACTGAGAATACAAATGATTAAGAGTTATTTTAATGAGAAAACACTCTCGAAGGAACAATTTGTACTCTTTATGGTGTAAGATTCTTGTAAGCTTTTCTTGTGTGAGAAAGATACTTCAATAATGTAGTTTTGTGAGGGTTATTTTGAGTGATTGTAAAACTTCCTAATTTGACCAAGTAAAACTTGGGGTAAGGAGGAAGTGAGCCTTCTCTTGTACACAAAGATTGGTTGTATTTCATCAACTTGAAAAAACTTGTTCTATAAAGTGATCTTCAAGTTCAAAAGGAGCTTGGTAGTCAAATTGGTTTGCTATTCTTCCCTTTTTACTTACTATCTTGTGAAACTTAATTGCTTATCTCTTTTACTCTCAAGTGATATTGCTCTCTTACTAATTGTTTCATTGAGTGGTTACCTAAAAAAGAAGGTAAATTTCACATTGAACAAAAAAATGTCCTTTAACTTGATTAGTTTTTTTAATAACCTAATTCACCCCCCTCTTAGGTTGTCGTTGGTCCTAACAAGTCCAAACTTGTTTATTAACTAAACTTAAAAATCCAATACAAAAGATAAAGAGTTGAAAAGGTAAAGTAACCCTTGTCACATGAGTTCTTTCCTTGCCTTCTTCATCTCCATCTTCATCTTTGTCTAGCTAATAACAAAAAGGATGAACTACTAGTTAAACTATCCTATACTAAACTATCCTACCACTAAAAAAATGTAAGAACTACATTTTTGTGGTATTTCTTGCACTCTCCAAGCTCTCCTTGTCCTTGCAAGTCCATGGCTATTTATAGATGACTTTAGTCAAGAAGTGAGGCTTCAAACATCCTTTTTATAACTGCAAAGTGGTTGTCACACGTCCATCAATAGCTATGAATTATTGGAAGAGGAAATAAGTTGTGCAAGTGGAGAGCAGCCATTTCTGACCAGAATCTGGCCATAATCCGGCTGGATTGTCGGTCGGATTGCTCCCCTGCCTTTCTTTGCAATTTCTGTTCAGTCTTCAATGTTGCTCCAATTTTGTTTCAACTTCAACTGAACTTTTCTTGATGACAGAAGCTGAATTAACTCTTGACCAAATATAAAACTTGTAGCCCTTTAAGTTAGCTTTCCAATGCATCAAGAATCACCTCATTTGGATTTGTGTAGGCTGAAAAATGACTGAAATACCCTTGACTGCTCAATGCCTTGTTTCAGTTTCGACCAATAGAAATTGGCTACTATAATTTGGCTTTTTGACCTAGAAAACCTTAAAACTGGATTTCGATGTCTTCACAAGAATTGTAGATCTATCTCTTATCTTCAAAATAGTTCAAGAATCATCTCAATCTGATCAATGTAACTCAAGTTATAGCTAAAATACAAAAATGTGTCAAAGCTGTCAACTTCCTTTTCATCCAAATGAAGTATATTTCCAACTCCTATACAAATTATGGACAAAATACAAGTAAAAAGTGACAAAAAACTCATTTAAACACTTAATAATATTTTACACTAATTATAGCCAAAATGATCCATTTTCTTCCTATAATATAGCCAAAGTGACTAAAAATAGCATAAAATATCATTCAAATATAACGTAAATTAGTCACTTATCAGCAACCAAATATGGCTCTCTGGAATAATACTTGTGCACATATTCCTCGAGTTTTTTGGGTGTAAGTGAAATGCAGCATAATGCATGACAACATAATAGACCAGTGAGCTCCCACTTTCTACAGGTGCATGTGCACTTGTCTAGATCCACTACATAGGTTTCACTATAGATGTGTTTCATTTCAAACCTCTTGTCTTCCGAGTGCCTTGCAATATTGGCAATAGCTTCATGTTTGACGTTTTTCAACTTCTGCTTAATTTTTGGACAAATTTCATCACTCTTCTTCATCCATTCTTTTTTTGTTCATAGCCTTTCCATTAGATACAGTCTAATATTTTCCAGCTTACCTAGAATTGGCTTTACTTTTGACTTTAGAATGACTACGTTGAAACTCTCACATAGAGTGTTGAGGAGTATATCACACTTCGCTGCTTCTCTAAAATATGATCTAGACCAATGTGCAGGATATGTGTATTGTCTATTAGCCACTTATGAGCATTGTAGTCATAATCTCTCAATGTTTCCATCTCGCTTTCAATCCTCCTCATATATGATGCTCGTGCACAAGCCTAGAACCTATCCTTTATGGATCGGCCCGGGTGTAACTTCTTCATGTTGTTGTGTAGATGCCTCACACAATGTCTATGCTCCACTCCCAAAATTACATCTTGAATGGCAGATCCTAATCCCTGACAGTTTAGACCTAACAAAAAAAAAGAGTTTGTTTATCATAAAATAGGTGGTAAACATATGAAAAAAAGAATCAGTTTATCATAAAAGGAAGAGTCAACATACAAAAAAATAATCAAGTCAGCAATAAACCAATCACCTTTTGTTGGTCACTGCTGAAGATCCAACTCTTTTGTTCATAAATTTCCAAGTCATATTTCAAAAACTCTACGAACCACTTCCACGAACTCTTATTTTCTAACTCCACTATTGCATATGCAATAGGATAGATGCAATCATTTGCATCACTTCTAACTGCTGTTAACAAAACTTTCGGGTAAGAGCCCCTCAAATGGCATCTACCTACACCAATCTCACGTCTACAACCTAATTTGAAGCCTCTTTTTAATGTTTCAAAGCATATATACAATCTTTGAAATCTTTCCTTGCTGATTACATCATCAATGGTTGTCTCCATATGCATTGTTAAGCCATGATTACAAATCAGCAACTGATCACAATAGTCCCACAGCTTTGCATATTTTTGTTTGTAGTTTCCATTGATTAGTAACTTAGCCTTCGTGATTAGCAACTTTGCCATTGATTAGTAAATTAGCCCTCGTGATTAGTAACTTAGTCTTGCTCATCTGGTACATTGTGATGTTGACATTAAGCTCCAGGTACACCTTTTTCTTGAACTCAACTCTTGTAATTTGCTTGTTTAGTCTTAGGAAATCCATGTAATGAACTGCTAAGAAACCAGAATTTGCACACTTGTGATAAAAGATTCTGCCACAATTACAAGGCGGTCCTATGGTCCAAATAATAAAGGCATCACTATCAAGTTCTTCTGAAGCATAAATGAACCACTTACAATTTTTTGTCTTGCTTTGTGCCTTCATTCTCCCAGTATCATTCTTGCCCCCATCGAAAATCTTTGCCCTATTCACTCTATAATAATGAACAACTCTTTTTATAATATTTTTATCATCAAACAACAACCCAACTTTGAATTTTGGGTTTGCCATGATATATTTTGGCCTAAACCTAACATAGCTTCCTTTTCCTTGAACTGTCATCATCCGAGTCTTCGTAGTTGCTATCAAGTCCTTCCAAATTCATTGTGTTTAATTCTTCATGCGCAGGGATGCTATCCCCATCATACAAATTGAAGTCACCAAAACCAGTAGATTGTGTGGATGCCTGGATGCTAGGATCCTTTAACATCAATGTTTTGTTGCCTTGAACATTGTGCACTTGCTAGTTTTGTGTTTTCAAAATCCCTACATTCTTTCTTGGCAGCAACAGATGTTTGGCCCTTTTCCTTAACTCTTTCCAGTTTCTTATCAGATTGTACAATAGAGTTACTAAAAATCACATCATCTTTGTCTTTGCTAAAGTCATAGTCACCATCATTTTAACTTTTAGTATCCATAGATTCTGAAATTACATCATCATCTACTTCGCAGATATCTTCTTCCTCAACCATTTCAATTAGTACTAGCATCTTCAAGTGTTGTGGAGTCATCAAAATTAATATCAATAAAAAAAACATCTTCATTTAAAACTCTAGCCTCTCCTACATCAATATTGCAGTTGTCGAGTATACTATGTTATCAACCTAATGTGAAATTCTTCTGCCACATATAGCTCAATTGCTTCCCAATTGAAGCCACGTCTAGAACATCAACCTCACCCTCTATTTTACGAAGTTTGAAGTCACGCTCTTCTCTCAGAACTATATAAAATAATTTGATATTTTCTATGCTTCCTATGACATATCATAAAGATGACACATCAACCACACTGGTAAAAACACCTTCAAAGTATTCCATGTTGCCTCCCCACATACTTTCCTATGGTGGTCCAAAATATATCCTACCATGATAAATTATAATCAAATCCCTATCCTAAGACAAAAAATTATATTTATTAATTATGTGTGCACAAGCTCAGTCATTGTTTTGTCACTCACTTAAACAGCATGAAGAAACAACATATTGCATAAAATGACAGCAAAAGGACCACCTACCCTAAACCAAATCCAAATAGCCCTACACGAAACACCTTAGCCTACCCCATATCAATCTTCCCAAACCCCTATTCTTTACACTCATGAAATAGACATAATGCAAAAGCATCCAAATCTCAGTACTTACGCTGAAGACCCAATAACTTACATAACTAAAAAATGCATATCCAAACAAAATTCAACTTTAAACAAGAGCATAAGTTCGTCACTTACGAGAATTGTTGGCTGATATTTCCTCTGATTTATCTTCGTTGTGCTTTGATCGCCCACTTTGCTAGTCTATGAAGATCCCAAGCCGTTCAATTCATTTTTTGCCATCTGAATCTGCCAAGATTTTTTAATTTTGATCTCTAGAGAATTACCCTAATCTGGCTTGCTTAATTTTTCTATTTAATAGTGTTTTTTCTTTTTGTATCTCAACTTTAAAATAGCTACTAAAGTCTTCTCCCTAAAATGCCCTTGCATAGTTCATCGTCCGGCTGAGAAAAATTATGTTTGGGGTGGCACCAACTAATAGATCCTTTATTGGCATAAATATTTTAATTTAAGGACTAATTGCATGGACCAAATCAGCTCAAGTGAAAGACTTTAAGGACTAAATTTTCATTTTCCCTTATTTCTTGGGCTTACATATATGTAAGTGTAGGTGCTATATGTATTCATATACATTCAAATGATTGAAACCAATACAATATAATAATAAAAAAAACATGTAATGATTATACTATTTGGTGATGAAGCATGTGACTCAAGCAAACTAAGTGTTTGGTTCACATGTTGGAGCTAGAGTCAAATTTAGAATCATTCATTGTCAAGTAGAGTTGGATTCAGATTTAGAATTCTTCGTTGTGGATTTGGAAGGGGGTCCTTCATTCTAATAAATCTATTTGGTTTGAAATGTGTATCTTGATTTGCTGCTTTTTTTTTTTTTTTGAATGGAATACAAAAACTTTCCAACTCTTCCACAAACCTATATATAGTTAAAACATAGACAATTAAAAACAAAAAAGGAAATCCAGACTATATAAGCTTATTGAATACATTGAAATTGGACCTATGCTGGATATCATTATTGAATATGCTTCTGCCAATTTTTATTTGGCTATGCCTTTGTTCTTCCTAAAAAGTTTTGCTACTGCTTAGTACTTATTAAGCTACTCTTTTTCCTAAGCATAGAGTGCAACAATATTTTCACAAAATTTTTACCTCCTTCAATATGGAAAGCCTGTCTTCACTAGTCAAGTTGTCTTGACCACAGGTGTCCAATTAGTCTTCTTCCTCTTGATTGTTATCGAGGCCATCAGAGTATTGATGACATTCAAACCATTTTTAGCTGACCAGAGCCAATACTAATCTATGAATTGAGAGGCATGCTTCCACAATACATAGAGTGGAAGAGCATCTTAAGCATGATTCTTTTGCAAAGTAGATTACATCGAATCTAATAGCACTAGAAGCAGAATGCTCATGCTAATTGGTATATCAAGAGAAGCTGTCGGTACGGTCATTCATCACTTGAAAAAAATAAGCATTGCAGAATTTCAAAGTCTCAGTTTATATATATATTTATTGTAATGCCCGAGAATTTCTTTCTTCTCAAATTATCTACTTAATTAAATAGATAATATAGTGATAATAATGAAAGTAATAATAAGGAAATGATTAGTTTAGAGTAGTTATTGTATTAGTGGACAAGAAAAGTGGGAAGCTAATTCTGGTGGTGGCTAGGTGGTTACCAGAGAGGAATTAACTTCCTAAAAGAAACTACCTATATTACTAGTTATCTGGTGAAATTGCGACATTTTCCATCTCTCTCATTATCTCTTAATATCATACAGTAGAAACTTTGGTGAGGAGAGGAGAGACTCAGAAGATCGCTTGGAATCCAATTAGAACACACAGAAAACCCAATCGAGTAAGTTTCTAATTTAGCATCATCTCTTCTATTTCTTACTTCAAAAATTTGTTATTTTTCTACATCAACTATTAGTTATTCAAGAAGTTACTTATATAAGATTATTATGCAATCTATTACATTGGTTCATCTATGGATAACTTTAGTCTTTGACTTTGTCGAGAATTTTAACGATAAAACAAACTTTAATGACTTTACAAAAGGAAAATTTTGTTGGTTATGAATTATGGCTTTAATTGCAAATCTGCAGTAAACCCTAAAGAGTCAGGGTCAAAGTAGAAGCAAATTTTATTGATGGGATGAGCCTTAGAGAAAGAAAAGTAAATTTGGGAAGTTTTGGGTTTCAAAAAAAAAAAAAGAAGCAAAAGCATTGGGAACGAGAGGAGGGTCATTCGACCCTCCCTTGCTATTATGTTGTCGGCACGCTGCCAGTGACCTTTTCTATTGGTCGAAGTTGGCTTTGGCCGGCCTTGAAAGAAGGGGCCATAGCCGTGGCAAAGAGAAATAAAGTAGCAACGCTGTTGCCATTACTGTTTTGCAGCCATGGCGGCTGCTACTTTCCATGAAAACAAGAGCCGTCGGCAATGAAGAGCATAGTGATGACGGGAACGAGAATGATGGTGATTGATAAAGATTAAGGACCAGATATGGTAGTGATGGTTAGGGTTTGTGTCTAGGGTTTGCAAGAAGGAAAGAAAATTAGGGTTTCTTTGTTTGGGGAAGAAATGACCTATTTTTAATTAGGTTGGGTTGTTGATTTTGAGTCAACCCATTTTAACGAGTTGGGTCAAATGCACTTACTTAGTTTTGACCAAACAATAGTCGGATATTTAAGTAGGCTGTTTAATTAAAATGTTGGGCCAATAGATATATTGCCTATCTAAATAACCTAAATGGGCTGGTATTAATTGATTTCTCTTGTCACTAATAAAGTTATTTAACTTGGGTCACAATTTAATTGGTATTGGCTCAATAAGTTTTCAAAAGGGCAAATGGTTTTATTTAACCAGTCTACTAATTAAATTGTAATATTTTAGTGGTAATTAAACTATAAAGGCCAATACAACTCATTTGCTATAAATAAAAATTGAAACATTTTTCTACCAAGGCCCACAAATCATTTGGCCAAAAATATATCTAAGATGTCCAACTTGACTAGATTCACCTATTAGTACCCAAGAAACCCAAGAACATTTATCGAAAGCCCAAATAAAATAATAATACTATTAACCCCAAGTTCAAATCAAAGAAAGCCCAATCCCAATTATGGGACAGGCCTAGCTTTTGGGTCTAGCCTAAACCCAAATTTGCCCCAAACTCTTTCAAACCTATTTATATATAAGAAGAGAAAAGAAATTTAATTAAAAAATTTATTTCATGGAAATTAATTAATATCTACCTTCTATAACAGGAAAATTTCCTAAGTCAAGAAACTTTCTAAAAAAGGGAAACTTTCTATTTTAGGAAACTTTCTACTCTAGAAAACTTTCTAAAAAGGAAACTTTCTATTTTAGGAAACCTTTAAATATTTTTTATAGATTATTCGGACACGAATGATAGGATACTTTGAACAAGGAAATATACCTTATGAATCAGGATTGTAAACTAACTAAAGCAAACATGTATCCACTATAGGCGCAAAGCAAGAGTAAGGAACGTTGGGGCTATCTCACTCGAGCAGTCCGACGTAGGTGGTAGTTACCCCTTTGTATTTTCAAAATGTTATATATGAGTTTTCTCAAATAAACGCTTTATATTGGTATATGAAACATGGATCATTTATGCCTATTTGAAATGTTTTGCTACGCTATGTTTTATGAAATGAGTGGCATGTTTTCATGAAATGAAAGAAATGTGCATGTGACATATGAAATAATTTTATATTACAAAAAGGTTTAAACGGTTATGAGATAGACAATTGGAGCTTTAACTCGATCATGTATGACGATCAAGTGAAGATTAGAAAAAATGCTTGATCAATTATTAATAGTCATGATAACTGTTGTACTTGGCAAATTGACTCATAGATGGGTAGATCAAGTGAAGATCAAGAAAAATACTTGATCTACCACCCTCTTAGAAGGGGTTAAACTCTAGATTGAATATTCAGAAGCCGAATATTGCACGGATGTATTTATGAGATATTTTGTGAAATGAGCTAATATGTTTAGAATGTTTCATTGATTATCAAGCTATGCTACGAATATGTTCATGTTACATTATGTGATTTGATGTCACTCAACTTAGTATGATATGTTTATGTATATTAATTGATATTGCAATTATTTTACAACTAACTATGCATATGATATGGTGTGACTAGTTTTACAAAAGTATAATAATATGTACATATTAGCTTCATGATCCAACAAAGGAGTAAACATGATATGAATTCGGATGCCAACCTTGGCATTCTCAAGAGTCCTGAGCTAAGTGTCCATAGAAGTTATTCAAAAGGACCTTTAAATGTATGTAAAGCTTCAATTCAATCCTTGGTTCGTACCGTTCATGATAAATTTGGACCATACAAACACATAAAAAGTGTTGGACCTGGTTGGAATGAGCATTACACAAAGATCAAGTCAAGAAAATTTATCCTTGATGGACCCGAGCCTAGATCTGCCCACGAATCTGGTTGCAAATCCATCTCCTTTGCGCAAATCAAGTTGATTTTTCTTGTGTTGCTTTGTGCCTCAAATCTACACGAGAATCCAGCCGAGAATTTGTGCACGAATTCTACTCAGATCAATTTTTAGGTTTTTTTATTTTTGCATATTTTGTTAGCTTTTTACTTAATTACTTAATTGTTAGTTATTAGAAATAAATGGCAAGCTAAATTAGATATTTGTGCCATTAGATTAGTAGTTTTAAAGGAATAAGTAATGTAATCCATGTGCGATTCGGATTTGGACTAGTTTTAGTACTTTGGCTATAAATAGCCCAACTTTTACATTGTAATGGGAGACAATTTTCCAGCAATAATATTGAGAGAGTGTTCTCTTTGGCTGCTTCTTGAGTTTTCCTTCAATACCTTAGTATTGTTCCTAAGGCATTCATTGACTTATCAATCAAGAGCCGCACTTGATTGTGGCATCATTCTACCTACTTCCATTGTCCAAACTGGAGTACCGTTAATCTAGATCATTTGGGGCTTGTCAAACTGTGGATTACATCTAAAATAGGGCATAGATAGTATCAAAATGTTATCTATTGAGCATAGTGTCACTCAAACCATTCTCTTACCATTTTTGAACACCTCAAAAACTACGAGGTGGTATATATTGAGGAGTCAAAATATGACTTCTATTAGTTATTTGCAATTTAAAAAATGGACTTTAACATTAGGATTTTAATATTATGTAGTATTGAGTACACACTAGAATGCTTTTAAAATTTCATTTCTATTAGCTGATTGGGTATGTAGGCCCTAAGTGCATGTTATGTTATTTTTCAAATAGTTATTGTGTACCGCACTTAAATTAGTTTTGTTGTTGTTGAAGTAGTACTTCTAGAATGTTATGGTTGTCTTGTGTTCTCAAGTTGTGAGAATACAGTAAATGTCTCATGTCTGGCACGTGTGGACTAGGGACATGACATTTTTAATTGCAATTTGTGATTTAGAAAATTATACTGTAGGAAATAATAATAATAATAATAAATGATGATTAAGCACTTAGGATTGAAATGTGCATGTGACTTAAGTTGAAAATGTTATTAATGACAGTATTGTAATTTTGTAGGAAAATAGTTGATTCTATCCATGCAGAGAATCAGGATTGTGTGTGACGCCCCCACCTCTCCCTAGGGCGAACCCTAGAGTATCAGCGTAACACCTGTCCAACTCTCGTCAGGACTCACGCACTCATTCAAGCTTAATAAAGGATCACAAATCAACCATCGACTTAATTAAGAAGTACTTCGAATATATAAGTCCAAAACTCCCAAGTATACCATTTACAATTACAATCCACAATTCCCAAGTATAACAAAATTTACACTTCAATGGTCTCCAATAACAGACAGAAGTATACTAGCTTCAACCAAAAGTCGCTAGTCTAGAATCTCTAACTTCCACCTCCAAAGCCTGTTAAGGAAAACAAATTTAAAGGGATGAGCTAACGTTCAGTGAGGCCAAGAAAATCAAGCAAGCAAGCAAGTAGCACTAATTAATCAAATAGCCTTCTTGAAATCAACTTTAACATAAACTTTCATTTAAGTGCACAAGTAAGAAATAAACACACATAGAATGATACAGGAGCTCTCAGGAGCTATTTCCACGTCTCGATCGATTCAAGTCATCCGGGGTTGACTCTCCGTCAACTCAAGTAATAACATGACCGTAGTGCTCCACTTACTTCCTTCATCCAACATAACACCCTCTCGGATTCGGAACCAAACACGCATGAGATGGCGATACTATTCGAGTATGCCAAGCGAGATCTCAAAAGATCAAGCAATAATATTTCCCAAGGTTCACCAAGCTTCTCGACCAAGCCTTTGCCGGCTCGAGTTACAAGGTTAGCCAATGGGTTGGAGTGTCCCCAGAAGTGTAAGTGGTCGATGAGACATCGCTCCAATCGACTTAGAATTATTTATGGCTCTGAGTCGGTATGAGAGGCACCTCCCACCTAAATAGGGTGTGGTGCATGCTTCCGCTCAGAGAATCGATCATAGCACTGAGTCGGTATGAGAGGCACCTCCCACTCGAATAGAGTGTGGTACATGCTTCCGCTCAGTGCTCACGAGTTAAACATGTTCAAGAAAAGAAGCAATTTTGGAGTGTTTTCTTGGAGCAAAAATGGAAAACAAGGAGCAGAAATTTTTGGTGAGGAATAGGGGAGGGGGAGTCGGCCAAGAGGAGAGGAGGAATAAAGAGTCTTGGGTGGTAATTGGTGATTTGATGGAGTGAAAGGAAGAATGACATAAAAGTGCTTTGGTACCCAAAAGTCAACAATTGAATAGTGAGCAGTTAGTGCTCCTAATTGAGCTTAATTAACTCACTCATCTCTAATCCCTCAATTAACTTTTCTTAGTCTACTATTGATCATCCTTAATTCTCCAAGATTAATGCACTCTCGGACTGAACTTTACCTCGAAAAACGTGTAATCGCTATTTCTTACTATACGAGCTGCAGAAAAATTAATTTTACTAGCGAAACGTTTTAAAATATAAAATGAGACATTGTTCCATGCAAATGAAATTAAAATGAATGAAATAAATTAATCGAAGTAAACGAATAAATACATAATTAAATAAGCCAGTAAAATAAAATAAAAATAAGTAAAAATAAAAATTCGGGTCCTCACATTGTGACTGCCAATCCACTTGACGGAATGTGACGTGACCCATCTTATGAAAAAGTAGAGATTTTATAGGCACTTGTACCTCGAGGAGTTGGAGTGAGCCTCTGATAGGCCTAGGAAAACAGAAGCGCTCGCAGATCGAGCAACTAACTAGACGCATGTGATATCTATCCTGATTGTGTCTAGGGAGCATATGACGTAGAGTAAGCAGGTTTTGCATAAAGAGGTTAACCGTCTACATGAGGAGGATAACTGTCTTAGAGTAGAGAGGGATGAGCAAAAGGAGCTTGTCGATATGTGGCTTGAGGGATTCCAAGAGATGACTACCCTGCTTGAGGAATGTGATGCTACCTACCAAGCTATAGTGGTGAAGTATAAATAGAGGAGGCAGCGTGTTTTTAACTAGATAGATAACCACCTGCTGATTTCATCTCAGATGCCGGGATAGGCTCAGTTATGGCCCTATAGTGATGCTGAGTCTGGTAGCGAGCCAAAGTTTGATCCTAAGGAAGAGCCACTAAAAGATGTACCTATAGATGGTAATCCCGATGAGGAGGGAGTTGATAGACAAGATGGTGTCGGAGAAGACGATTTAGAAGATGGAGATGTTGATGACAGTGCAGGCCTCCGGGCGATGATCAGCAGAGACAGCCTTAATAAAGTTTTATTTGTTATTTGATAGATGTTATTTGGAACAATTAGTGCTTAGGATTTTATGATGCTTTGTTCCATTTATTTCCACTTAAGGATTATTAGCATATGATTAGGAATTAGACAAATGTTAGGTTTGGTAGTTAATCTTAGATAGATTAGGATTTTGAATTTCAGTATGTATGAGAACTCTATGGAATTTCTAGATATCTAAATTATCATTAGTATATTTGAGTGTGATGTTTTAAAACTATATATATATATAGACACACACACACAAAATAAATAAATAATACAGATACATACATTTATATAAGCAATAATAAAATAGTAATAATAAATTAATAAGCAAATACATATATTTTTTAATAACAAAGAGTACATGACATTGGTGAACTAATTAATTCACTCAAATAATAACGCACTTAAACATTTGTTGTTACATTTTCCTTCCCATTTTATCTTATTAAGGAGTGGTAATTGCTTAAAGTTAAGGGACAAATTCTTGATGTTAGTATTGAAATTCACCGGTTCGTTATAGGAAATGGCACCAAATAATAGGCAACGTGGAGGCTGAAATTACGACGCTAACAATAAGAATAACAACGGGGTCAGCGACAATAGGCCGAATCAGGGGAATCCTAACTTGAACATGAAACCCCCAAGAAAATGGGCAAAATGGAAATCAGGCACATATAGTGGTGCCCGCTGAAAAGATGGCTGCCCTAATTGGAGTTGCAGAGGCACTGCAAGGGCAAGTTCAAGTGCAGGCTCAAGTGTCTCAAAATCAAGCTTATGGACAAGATAGGGTCCACCTTTACTATGAGAAGATGAAGAGCGCTGGATACGGGGCGGGAACGGTCATCAGATTGACCGTTCCCAAGCGGTCTCCTCACAAGCAGAAAGGAATGGCAAGAAATGAACCACGTCAGCAGCCTTTAGCAGACTTCCAAAACGACGTCGTTTCAATATAAATGAAGGGAAAAAAATAGATGACGGTGTTGACCGTAACGGACCGTCAGCACCAATGGCAAGCAAAGTCCCGCCTAAAATGAAACGTTCCCCAAGAAGAGCCCCACTTACACTCCCTCCCAAATGAAGCGGTTGCTGAAATTAACAAATGTAAAAAAATAGGGCAAGATTGGAGTGGAGGAACTAAAAGAGGAAACTAGAAGACGGGCAACAAAGTGCGACATTGGCAAAAGTTGTGGAACAGCGGCATCGTTGAAGGAAAATAAGAGCAAAGAGAAGGAAGAAGTGGTGGCGGAAGTAAAAGTTTTTGGTGATTGGGGTTTAATAAAAGAAGAAGAAAGTTGAACCCAAGTTTGAAAGTGGAAGATCGTGGGATTCGAAAGTAGTGAACGACCACAAATCAGTCAGGTAAAACATGAGGAAGCCTAGAATGATATAGTAATGCATGTAATTTGACCAAAAAGTGGAAAAACCTTACTTTCTGGATGTTGTTGGTGTACACTATGATGATTGTACAGAGGGATGGCACACATGCAAAATTTTGTGTATAGTAATTGATAAGTGCAGCGTGATAGGAGCATTACGTGTTAGCCTTTGATCGTCGAAACAGGATAGTGGGAAAGGAGGGGAAAATGTTGCGGCACAACCGCTTGAGAAAATGTGTGCATGGATTTGGGAGGGAGTTCGTAGGTGTAAAAAATTGGTGTACGTTCAAATTACTATATGCTGAGTAGATGTACAATATGTTGAGTGTGTGATACACTGCGTTATCAAATAGTCACAAGATAATTCAGTGAAGGATGGATCATACAGCATGCTGGCTAAAAATAATGTTATGGTATGTGAGAAAAAAGTGACATGGAGAAACATTGATATGGTGTGTTAAGTGTAAAGTATTAACATAAGAAACGTTAGTTTGGGATGGGTATGTTGTATTTGATATTTCAGATCTGTATGTCTAGTGTAGCAGTTGGTGTGTATGAACACAATGTTGGCTAAGTCTTACTTTTTGCGGACTAACAGGCACAGAGAAGAAATAGAGCACAAATATTAGTGTAAAATTGGTATGTCGTATTTTGATCGTCATTACTGTATGTCTATTATATTAGTTCAAGTGCATGAATACAATGTTAGATAAGTCATACATGTTGTCCTTTAACTGTTACATGGTTTGGATTAACAGGTACAGGACAGAAAGAGAACATAAATGTTAGATTGAAAATGGAATATGGTATTTGGGACTGCATTGATGTATGTTTATTGTAATAGGTGTTGTGCATGAACAAAATGTTGGATAAGTGTTACATGGTGTGGATTAACAAGTACAGAGAAGAAACAGAGTAGAAATGTTAGTGTATAATTGGTATGTCATATTTGAGACTTCGTTGGTGTATGTTTATTGTATTCGTTGCTATGCATAAACACAATGTTAGATAACTGTTACATGTTGTGGATTAACAGGAATAGGACACAAATAGAATAGAATTGATCGTTTGAATTTTATATGTCATATTTGGGTCATCATTGGTATATGTTTATTGTATTAGTTTATGTGCATGAACACAGTGTTCCATAAGTGTTACTTGTTGTAGATTAATAGGCACAGAGAAGAAACAGAGTAGAAATTTTAGTGTCAAATTGGTATGTCTTTTCTGGATATTCATTAGTGTATGTCTATTCTATTAGTTCACGTGTATGAACACAATGTTGGATAAGTCTTACATGTTGTTGGATAACTGTTACATGGTGTGGATTAACAGGAATAGAACAGAAAGAAAAGAGAAAAGGTTAGATTGAAATTGGAATGTCGTATGTGGGACTACATTGATGTATGTTTATTATATTAGTTCTTGTGTATGAACAAAGTGTTGGAAAAGTGTTACATGGTGTTGGATAACTGTTACATGGTATGGATTAACAGGCACAGGCCAGAAAGAGGAGAAATGTTAGATTGAAATTGAAATTTGCTTCCATTTGAAACTGCATTGATCTATGTTAATTGTATTGGTTCTTTTGCATCAACAAAGTGTTGGAAAAGTGTTACATGGTGTGGATTAACAGGCACAGGCCAGAAAGTGAAGAGAAATGTTAGATTGAAATTCAAATTTGCTTCCATTTGAAACTGCATTAATGTATGTTAATTGTATTAGTTCTTGTGCATGTTCACGGTTGTGTTGGATAAGTGTTACATGGTGTGGATGAATAAGTACAGAGAAAAAATAGAGTAGAAAAGTTAGTGCGTAATTGGTATGTCGTATTTGAGACTTCGTTGGTGTATGTTTATTATATTCATTGCTATGTATAAACAGGATGGCACGGATAAGAAGCAAAAGACGGAACAAGAGTTTAGACGAAAATGAAGGAATAGAGGCAGCGGGGACAAGTGAAGTTAGACAACCAGTTCCACCGCTGAATCCGTGGATGAAGTTTAGGTAATGTTGGTGTTTATTAAAAATAATAATGATGAGTAGAATGCACAGTTAATTGGTTAATATTGAATGTGTGTAGGAAGGAGTATCAAAGCACCGTTCCAGCGAAAGGCATTAAGATAACAGAGGTACGCATAAGAACTAAATAAAACATTAATTTGGAAAGTTGGGGCGCGGTAAAAGTAATCAACACAATCAGAAAAGGGTTAATATCAGAAACCTCCCTCTTGGTTTCTTAGAATCGCACCTAGCACCCTCCATGTTATCAAAATCACACTTAACACCACTAGAATGACAACTTTGATGTCATTGTCAGCCCCTCTATTTGAAAATAGTAGTAAAAAATGAAGTATAGGAGAAAGACTCTATTTTTGTTCCTCTTTTATCCATAACCCAAAATGAGTATACTTCGTAGGAGCAAAACAGGTATAAATCTTGATTTTTAGTATACGTAAATGATCATATAATAAATAATAGGATAGCATCAGGGTTGTAATAGGATTTGTATGAAACTGTAACCGAATTTGTTATTTTGTAGACCATGGAGTACGACGATATGTATCGTTTGGAGAGATGCGAGGTAAATAAGGTTGTTAGATCAATCATCCTTGAATAGGGTAACACGTTTTGAAAATTTTGTAATTTTGTGTAACACATTAGTGTACATATGGGTACAATACGTAATAATCGTATCTCTTATAATAGGTTTTACGGATAGTTCAATTAGAGTTACAATTTGTAAAAAAATATAACATAATTCAGAATAGTTATCAAAAAATTCTTAAAAGAATTTTCTGATTTTTTTTATCTGTTTTGGTATACAGTTTTGTTCTTAGTTTTGTAGTGGAGTATTGGTCTCCGTATACTGCATAGATTATTTTTAAATTATGGGCATTCAACTTTAGTTGTGGTATAACATTATTTATCCAGATTTTTTTTTGCCTCTGAATGAGTTAAGGTTATTTGTGGCATGGGGTAGATGTTGGTGATTTTTGAATAATTTGTTATCTTTTGATTAGGATAATTTGTCACATCCCACTGCCAGGGGTGCTAGGTGTGATAATATTAATTTGAGAGGTGTCAGATGTGATTAGAACAAAAGTCAGGGGAGGAATTATACTATTAACCCATTAGAAAATGATGATGACATTAGGAATGATTAACGATTATATGCATCGAATGCAGTATAATAAAATGGTCAAAGCAGCATATGATAAATTAAGCGAGGAAGAAGTACAGAAGCGAAAAGAGAACTATTGGAAAGAAAAAGAGGAGTATAAGAGAGAAATGACGCGACTTGGAAAGACTATACCGCCAATAAAGCAGTATAAGGTAAGCACAAAGTATGGATGAAGTTTAGGTTTGTATGTAATAATCTGTGTATGACTAACTAAGTTTTTCGCTTGAATTTGATTATAGAATCCGAAGTACACCATTCGTTGTTCACCAAATCAGATGGTTTGGTTAGCATCGAACATTGATGAAACAAAAAAACAGCAAATCAGAGATATGGGGTTTGGAGGGCTGCTGGAAATACAGTGTCGCTCCATTCCGAACGGCATAGGAACCTGGCTGGTCGACAATTTTAATCCTACACTAAGCAGCTTTCAATTACATGGAGATGGTGTGCTACCCCTAACAGCAAAAGACATCGGTTTCATCCTTGGAATCCCAAATGATGGCCCCTTACCAGTTGAAGATGCTGATAGCAGTGAGGGTGGAGATTCTGGACCAAGTCGCCGAACATACAAATGGAAAGAGCTGCCGGAGGAGTTAGTATCCATGAGCAGTGGGGACGAGTTCAAGCGACTATTTGTTGCATTTGCTTGTGGATGTCTATTGGCTCCAACTACACGGGCTGAGCATAAAATCCGGCTATGGGGTTGCACGAAGGTGGTTACTGAGGTGGCCTCATTAAACTGGGCCCAGTACATTAGAAATGTACTATGCAATAGGATATTAGAAGTACAGAAGAAAAGCGGAAAGCAGCACCAATATGTTGGGGGCTGCATCTTTGTTCTACTGGTAAGTTTAATTACACGTTATTGAAAGTTAGTAAGTCATTTAACTAGTAGGGGATGCAACGATTTTGAAATTTTAATTAGGCACATGAAGGTTGTTTATGCAACGTACATATTATGATATGATAAGTGAGTATGAAGGACGGGAAAGAGGATTGTTGAACATTAGATATAAATAAAATTTTGAAATTCGTGATATATATATTGTTTGCAAATGATATAAATGATGAGTCAGTCGCCAATTGGCTTGCAGGTGCATTACCTCGATCGAGTGACAATACTAAAGCATAGAGTGGCTCGAGTTACACCAAGAGCAAAGGCATGGACAGATGCTTTAATTTCACAGCGGGATGCATTGGAGATCGATAATCTCGGAGGTTATGGAAAAGGAAAACTAGTAAGAGAGATAATTATTTTTTTGCTTGGATAAGGATTGTAACTTACTAGTTCATATGTATAAGACACACATACCATGTACTTATGAAATGATGGTTTGACTTTATTTTCGTAGATTGGGGCGCATGAAGAGGAAGAGGCTGAATCAGGTGCACAGATAAATGAACTACCCCCTGAGCTAGTTGGAATAATGATGGACAGCGGTCATCATGACATTGCTGTAAGCTGCCTAACTTTTCTTAGAAGAAAGTTCATTGTGTAATGTTGTTGCTTAAGAGCAAATGTTATGCATTTATACTGATGTTTTTGTAAGCAGCCAAATCTTCATAACTGGGGAAAGTTATCTTGTCCGATACAATCATGATAAATCTTCCATGACCGCATACAATCATTTTGCGTTTGCTATGCATAACATACAAAAATAGGAAAGTTTGTTGTAAGTGGAGTTTGGGACAAATAAGTACACCCAATCGTTTGTTAAGCTTTGTAAAAGGTGGCAACATTTTTCAAATACCGGTCACAAATAACACTATTGTTGTGATCTAAGCTAGGTACATTTCTTGCATAGAACAGATCGTGTCGTATTTTCCATATTCTATGACAGAAAAGAGCAGTGAAAAAAATTCTCGCATATTATTCATGCAAAATATAAAAGTAACTATCATAACCTCATTCGATTCGAGTGGCAAATACAGCTGAAGGCATTTTCACATATAACTGGATATTCATAACTTAGTCATGAAAAATATTTCACCAATTGAAAGTGAAAAGGCAGATTTAGTGAGATCCACAAGGAAGTAATACACATCAATGCATAATTTCCTATTCATCTGTTCTGGATTAAGTCGAAACGAGCTATTCATTATAGTTTGTTAATGTATAAGCAGGCTGAGCTTTCAGAAGTGTACAGTATGACAGTGAATTGTCAAAGAAGGATATTAAAGATTGCAGAAATATTGTGTTCTCATCCTAGGGCCAAAGCAGCAGCAACAGAGGTCGTTTCAAAGGAAAAGCAGAAACAGAGGCTGCCTGATTCAGAGCACATACATCTTGATATGGAAAGCGAAGATTATTCAGAATATCAATCGGCTGAGGATGGAAAGGACTCCAAAGATCTCGATGACGGTGATAGTGAAAAAGAACAAGATGCCGGTGGTACTGCCGATGACATTGTGACGTCAATCAGATCAATAGATGAGACTGAACCAACAAATCGGCAAGCAATAGGGCAGAAGACGGTTGAAAAAGAGCAAAGTGGGAGAACTAGTGATGGAAAGGAGGCAAAAAATGATGGCATCACAGGTGATGGAAAGGATATTTCATTCAGTGGAAACAAGGCAAATGATACCCCACCAATTGGCCAACCTGATTCGCGAGACGTTGAAGTACATACTGACCATATAACAAGCATTTCTGACCGCATTACGGATGAAGCCACACAACATATGCAGCATGATTGCTCAACAGGTCCCATACAAATTGAGCATCCTTTGGATGGGCCAAACACACCGAGAAGGTTGCGGTCTTATAGTCGCAAAAGGAAAGGTTAGTAAACTTGGTGGCTGTCAAGAATTTGATATACGAATTTCCATGAATTTATTGTATTATGTTCTGTCGACTGTAAACCCTGATACCGTTGAAGCTGAATTATTGCGTAATGCATTTTAGTTTTGCATATCAATTGAAGAGTACTTGGCTGATCGGTTAATCGGTTAAACTTTACTGCCCTGCTGCTGACTTATTAATTTTTTGTATAACACGCATACCTAAGCATTATTCTGTCAGTGTGAACTAATTATTGAATTATGTTTTCTGATGTATTGATATCTTCAGCAGCTGTTGAAGATGAGAATGAGGGGAGACCAACTCGGGCAACGAAGAAAAGCAGCATGCTACGGTCAGCCGAGTACCTTCTGCCTTCACACGTAACAGTCAGCACGTACGATAAAAGGATCGCTGCATTCGCGTGGGAGGTAGATCAGAATCCCAAGTAAGGTTCCAATGTGTTTATAATACGATTATAAGGTTATGCTACAGCCACTTAAGAATTTATAGTTGCCACTATTTGTTAAGTGCATCTCTCCAGTCCATTCCTAATGAATTCATGCATGTTTTGAGGTTAACTCAATGTCCCTCTTCTTCGATTTAATTATTTGTTAGTCACCAAGTTAAGACTAGCAAAATGTACTTCCTGTTAGGTGTTAGTTACTTGATTATTTGTACATGTGGAATGGAGATTAGATATAGAATACTCAAATGTTACTTTTGAGAATGTTAGACGGATTCTTGAACCCATAATCACGAAAAAATAGCAAAGTCGTGAGTGGGTTTGAGTCGTTTTAGCCACGAGGATGTAAGAAATAGGACCTGAAGTTATGATAAGGAGGGTGTGTAAGACTTTTTCTGAAATTTTTTGAATTCGTAAAGGAGGAGAGTGAGACTGTCAAAAGCTGAATAGGGGTATCTGAAATTATCCCTTTTATAAATAGTCAGTCATTTCTTGCATGTTGCCTTTGAATTTTTATGCTCTCCCAGTTAGAATTAAAGTTGGTTTGCAGTGGCATCACTTCTTCTTAGAAGACGGTTGTAAAATTTCTCCCAAATTACGTATCTTTTACTACTTGATTATAATGAAGAAGTAGCAGAAGGTAGTAAAATTTCTCCATCCTAGAGGATGCATGGTTTATTAGTGCTACTATTTGTTGGCTGAAACTGAGTGTAACAACTTGATAAAGCATTTACATTTTTGTAACTCATGGTTGATAAGAACTGGCAAATTTAAATAGCGCCTCCTTTTGTCTCGCGTAATGGCAGGGAGACTCTCATTCAAATGTTTCAACTTTCTCTCACACGAGATGACCTCAGGACTCTTTGTGATGGCATGCATGTCTCGACTCGGGTTAGGCATATTTGACACATACGACAAATAATACATTGTGTTGGTTTGGTAAGGTAAAGTGATAAGTTTTTGAAATGGCAGTAACTAAATCAATTCTGTCACTGTGTTGTGAATAAACAGGTCATCGACATGTTTGCCCGGCATATCAACTGGGGCGGGGCGACTAGCACAACCAGTAGAGTCAAACGCTATATTGTCGAGCCTATAGCAGTTGTAAGCATTAAATTTGTTGTTGGCTAATGGCAAGTTATTCATTAAACTATTATGAAAATTTCGCACAAATGCATGTTATAATCTTATACTAATTCTGAAAATCACCGTTAACACTTATATTCCCTTGTACTGATTATTAACAGGATGGCATCCTGAATCTTCGAAAATTCGATGCACAGTCGGATGACATCCTAACTGCTAAGCTTATAAAGTTGTTCAAGATCCGCGGCCCGGATAATTCGGCTAATCCTTCCAAGTGTCAGTTGGTATGGACAATTATGTCTTATCGTAACTATTGCTGAATTTGTATTTATTGGCAAATTATTAGTAAACATGAAAATTATGGTAGTTTACCATTGAAATGGTTTTTGCTCTGCATCAGATTCTTGTCCCTGTCTGCGTAGATAGTTACTGGTTCGTGTACTCCTTCCATGTCACGCATCACGTAGTCCATCTGCTAGACCCTGACCCACAACAAGCAAAAAGCAAAGATATTACAGTTCTAAAGCGCTTGGTATGATTGTTTATGGGAATTGTTCATTGATTTTTATCATATGTTGAGTTACTTGACCGTGTTTCGTGCAGCAACGTGGCCTCGGACTGATAATGGCAGCTAAATTTGGGATGAAAATAGACTTTGCAAGTTTCAAACTCGAAGTTGCTGATGTCCCTCATCAGTCACCCGATAGCTGGTATAATATCGGATCTTCCATGTCCTTTTTCCCGATAGCTTATCACTGCAATGGTGTACTACCATCACTTTACTATATTATCCTTATTCCTGAGAAGATTCATGTTGATCTGACCAGGTTCGATAGTGGAGTTTTCACGATGACCTTTCTTGAACACTGGAGTGGAAGATTGGCTATGCGAATTACAAAGGTGTGGTCACATTTTGTAACTATCTTTGTACGTACTTGTGGCAATAAAATGGTTAATAAATTGGACTTAATCGTGGTGCTGATTATCAGAGGTGAAATTGTGGCAGGAAAATATTACGAAGTATCGAATGCTGTACACCGCGCGGCTTTGTAGTTTGGAGCATAATACAAAGTTTGTAGACACTATTTCCGCCATGCTTGGGAGTAAATAGTAAATGGTTGCAAGAGCATCTTCAACAGGGATGTAATTTGTTGTTTCTGCTATGCATAATAGCAAAGGATATTTTTTGAAACAGTTACTGATTTTGTTTTTCTGGACACATTAGCGCCAATATTTGCACCTACTTGTAATTTAAGTTAGGTTTTGAGTTGTCACTAGAATATTGTCAGTAATAACATTAGCCGAACATTAATTGTTTTAAATCTGTCTGTGACTTTTTGCTAACTACTTGTAATACCGGCACTACGAAGATTATGGACAATGAAGAGTAGTGGCAAAATTCATGACTTATTAGAAACACGTTATGACACTGATAGTGCCATTGCTCATTCTTATCGCCTTCACGCTTTGTACGCAAGGATTATTAATTGACATGGATTGGTATATATATGCTTTCGTAGTTGAAAGTGTGTTACATAGAGCACGTAAAAAGTTACACATACTGTTGTTGTATAAGACATCTTGAATCTTGCGCAAGTTTATAACTTTCACCTGATCGCACTTTATATTAGTCAGACTGGTAATAAATTGCATCAAATATTAGAGATACTAGTTTTGGCCATTTTCAACAGCGCGTAACTTTGGTTGCACACGGCGTAACTTTGTTTGCACCACGTGTAACTTTAGTACAAAATTTTGGTTCATACACTGACCAAGGCCATAGAGTGTTACACATCTGACTCTTGGCCAAGAACTTGTAATACCGACCACAGGCATTAAAGTTTGGAGGTTTTATTATCTGTATCCATTTATTGTCAGTAACTACCACACTTGCTCAAAAGGATGACTTCTTTGAACAAGGTGTAAAGCCACGTCAAGTACTTGTGCATCAAATATTAAATATGGGGTCAAGATGATAAAGTGTGTGATGAAATAATATACAGGTAAGGCATAAAGCATGAAAAAATTCTTGTTTTTAACAAATACTGCATGAAAAAACTTTATACACATATAAACGGTATACGGAAGGTCGGAACCCTCAACCAGCGCACATGACCTGCTGAGTTTTTGTTAAGTTCCTTTCATGATAAAAGCTGCAATTTTCTGTAACTGTTTAGTAACTCGCCGTAACACTCA
>NC_040036.1:55514940-55581655 GCF_003713205.1 Coffea eugenioides | reverse complement strand
CGCTTTGTACCTAAATATTCTGAATTGGCATAGTTTAGGCGCAGCAGGTGTTGTAGCTGTGCAAGTGGTAACCAAACAAGGTTTTATACCTAAAAATAATATTATTGTTGATCTCGTCGAGTCACAGGGTCAATGTTGATAATGCACCACCCCTCTCAAAATGATAACACCGTAAAAGTCAATTTTTTTACTATATAACATAAAAAGAAATAATACACTATTATTCCGGTTGAGGAGGTACGAATCGCACACAGAGATAGTAAATTTAGGTCATAAACTTTGCAAGGCCATAGAGTGTTACACATCTGACTTGGGCCAAAAAAATGTTGTCGAAGATTTGTAACTGACCTGTAGACTGTAACTGTGTATGCACGTAGTGAAATGTAAGGTCACTGATATGTAACCCTGTATGCACGTGACCGTTAATGTTGGTGTACAGGTCATTCCATGATAAAAGCTGTCAAATTTATTTTATTGTCCAAAATGAATCATGACATAGTTCACCAGCTGCATGTGACTCTACAGTTAAATCTGTCGTGACGAAATTGTTGGTCTGAAATACGTTGGCCCTTGATGTTTTAGGACATTGTGAGGGTCATGCGGACTATTAAAGGGCGCGGTTGTAGTTTTATATCCCACAACAACAAAAGTTTGTTCATCCCCTTTCATTATCGTTTACACTTTCCATTGTAATCAACTTCACACAACCCATTTCATACTACTGAAGGGTGGCAATGAACCCGAATATAAAATTTATTATTAGTTGTCTTCCACCCCTCTCAAAGTTGGTGTACAGGACCAGAACAAGAAGACAGCTGCAAAATTTATTTTATTGTCTGAATTGATTTGAAATAGTTCACTAGCAGCATGTGACCCATCATGATGCTTCCATATTTGAGAGGGGTGGAAGTCCTGTAAACGATTAGAAACAGCACGTAACACGTATATTCACTGTCGGTACTACAAATCTGACGCTTTGTATGTAACGAAACTTATCTGATATGGTTCAAGCACTGCATGTGAGTGTACATTCTCTTCTCCCGTGATATACTAGTTGGCTTCATATGCAAAAATGTCGATCTCACTATTTTAATGAGTTTCATCGAGAAGGCCTCGCAAGTGCAATGTTTTGGGGTTCGAAACGATCATTGTAACTATTCTCAATAGACACTTAATAAAGTGTCTAAGAAATTTAATGTGTCAGTGGGAGGAATTTTCGTTTATGTCAAGGGCAATAGCACAAACAAAAGAATATAAAAGTTTCATCGAATATTAACTAGTTGTATTATCACTAGTTGTAATATCAGGGAATATCTAGTTGGAATATTATTCAGTTTTAAATAGAGCAAACGAAAAGCTGCTGATTGCAAATTCATTAGTTATAATAAATTGTAACATACACCTAACTGGTTGTAACGCAATCCGTACATAGTGAAACGTACAGGTCACTGATGTGTAACTGTTTATCCACATGACCCTTAATATTGGTGTATAGGTCATTTCATGAGCCAGCTGTCCTATTAATTTGTTTTATTGTGTGAACAGATTTGACACAATTCAATTAATTGCATCGAACTCTACAGCTTCCACTGCCACGACAAAATTGTTTGGTCTGGAATGCGTTGTCCAGTGATATTTTACTACATTGTCAGGGTCCTGCGGACTATAAAAGGGCGCGGTGGCAGTTGTATATCCCTCAACAACAAACATTTTTTCGTCCACCTTTCATTACTACACAAACATTTTTCATTTTCAATAACTTCACACTTCCTATTTCATTCTACTGAAGGGTGGCAATGAACCCGTGCACGAAATTTATTATTAGTATTTTTCAACCCTCCTCTAACCTCAATTGCAGTGTCATCAATAGAGGGTTCACACAGAAATCAAGCTCTTGGGTGCCAAATAGCAGCCAGTAGGTTGCATGATGTTCGAGAAGATCTCGCTAATTTAATGAGATGTTCGAGAAGGCCTCGCTACATCAATTATTTTGGGGTTCGAATCGACCATCTCTATGTTCTCAATGGACACTTACTAAAGTGTCTAAGAAATTATATGTGTTAGAGGGCCGGACTTATTGTTTGTGCCAAGCGCAATTGCGCAAACGAGAGAAGAGGAAAAGTTCATCGGATATTAACTAGTTGTAGTATCACTAGCTGTAATATCAGTAGTTCTAACTAGATGCACAGAAAAACTGCCGTTTGCATATTCATTAGTTGTAATACCAATTGTAACATATACATAATTGGTTGTAACTCGACATGTACATGGAGTAATCAAAATTTGTTGCATTTTAAATAATAGTTACCCTACTTTCAAATTACTTGTCCCAACGAAGTATCATGTTCTTCTGCGAAACTGGTACTTATTATGTGGTCATGTGGAACCAAGCCAAGCCGCCAATTGTAAGTTCATTTCTGTACTGAAAGAGTAATACCTATTGAAGTGCCTGTAATACTATCTGTAATACTTATCGTTAATACAATTGTAAACAAATTGTCTAAATTTTAACATATAGGCAAATGACAAGGTGCCTGTACAAGAACATCAATAAGCGGTAACAGCTTATTAACGTCCTGTAATTTACGTAAATACTGGTGGTAACTTATTGTTACACTTGAAAAGTAAGGTGACTTCGAATAATTGGGTATTCACCTGACCCAAATTGTTGTTGGAGTACAGGTCATGATCGAATCAAATTAAACAATTATTTCATCCACACACTATACATTTGACTAAACGTTGAGTCTATCGTCTCGTTAATAGGTGGTTGCCATGCCTTCATCTACTCACCCATGAGTACTATCCCGTGGAGAACAACATGAAATGACATAGCAAGCAGTTGGTCGTGTTGTCAGAAGAAACCATTTACTATGCATGGTCTTAAATAGGTGCTCTGTTAAAATTTCTACCTCTTTTTTTCTCCCACCTAATTCTTTATCAGTAGATCCTTCCTTTCATCCAACCAAAAAGCAGTAGGTATTAGCGTAGTCATGCAATCCACAAACGAAGGGTCTCATACAAGCTCACCATCAAATGTTCGGCAAAAAAGACGGAAAGTATCATTGGATCCAACGAATGCCATAAGCAAGTATGAAACACCAGATGGGAGGATTTTATATGGTACCAAACGCGAGTTCAGGAACGCTCCACTTAACACCAACAATTCTCTGGGACTAGCTGGTCACATTTTTAAAAATACCGTCAGCGATCATCTACCGTCTGGCCATTTCGTTATTGACCATGAACCCATATGGGAGCCAGTTCGTGAGCGAAGAATGGAATTAGAGGTATTTTGTCGCTGGCATGGCATCCGAATCCCCAGAACAAGGTCAGCGGATCTTGTTATAGAACCACAAGCCAATGATGCAAGTGTATTACACAGACTACAGCGAGAAGTTATGCAGATGGAACGTAGGCTTCACAGGTTCCACGAGATCCAGGCCGTAAAAAGACATGGTATGGTTCAACACATTTTAGCAGATCCCATGCTTATATCGGACCCGGACCTATCTGACTTTACTGAATCAAGCGACGATGACTTTCAAAGGTACATACCCCACTGTTTAATGCATGACGGCGTTCCCAGGTGTTGTATGGGATATAACTGATAACAAGGGATGTAGTCCAATGTTCATCGGGGTAGCGATAAAACTATACTCATTATAATCTCTACTCAAACAAATTGCTTAACATATTTGGATATTAATCATGCCTGTTAAACAGTCGTAACTAGTTGTAACGTAACAGTAACATATCCCTTACTGGTTGTAACCCATTTTGTACTGTTCGTTCTTCCTTTTTGTGACATTGTAAACTTTCGTTTTAACGTTACAAATTAATTCTCCAAGGAATCATTTTCTTATGCGCACCTATTACCAACATGTGGTCGTGACCTGGTTTGACCATAATTCAATTAACCTAAAAACTTGTAATACCAATTGATGTGTCTGTGATACATCATGTCAATGGGGCGCTAAATTCGTCAATCGATACAAAACAAATGGCCTAAATGATAATGTTTTAATAAAAATAGCCCAATAATAATTCGAATTTAGCATCGTAACAAAATCAAGACAATTTATACTTTAGACTGTGTTATCTTATACATCGTACCTTTGCCGGTGCGATCTATGCCAATAATTATGGCCATTAAGGTATGCAATTGAATGTAGTAGAATGGTATACATATCACGCCAGCCATTCAACTGTTATGGTCGATTTAGTGAAAAATATCCGATCACAAAAAACACGTTCAATTCTATTGTAAAATTGTTACTTCAATTTTCTACCAACTTTATAATTTCCTAACAATTTTATATAACCCAATACAAACTATTGATGATTACTACCACTAGATGTGATTACAATTGTAATCCACTTGTCTAAATTTGAAAAGAGTGAAATATCAATGCTGCCTGTACAACCTCGTCAATAAGTTGTAACACCCTACTAACTGCTTGTAACACGTACATATGCAGTATTCCTAAGTTGGGATAACCACTCTAATGTCTCGTTCGCAAAATATAGTTACACATCATTCATCAATCTCATTCTCGGGGGCGGCGACGTCAGCGCGAAGTTGCAATCCCTGGGTGTTATTTCTTCCCTGAAATGCGTAACGATAGTAAATCAGCAATATTATTAATGAACCATACGATTAATGATATACGATATCCAAGTCTCCAATTAACAACAGTACACAAATATGTGCTGTAACGATAAAAGTTTATCACCTGGGGTGAAGGTGCAAATACATGATATGCATCAACATCACAGTGTGTTAAAAGTGCTGCACGCTCCTCCTACATTACATAGTATAAGTAATCGACTGTCAACAAATCATTACCAATCCCTATATTGCTCACTTAAAAAGTTAAATTGGACTAGACATTATAATAAAAATGATATATCAGACCATTAAGACATCTCTTACAGAGTTATACTTGGAAAAAATAGAAAATCTGGGATGCATCCATTCTGTAGGGACACTTCTAGGAGGCCCCTGATTAGCCAAACGGTGACCCTTCGAATAATAAAAAATAATATGTTATTAAAGCGAGCATACGTTAACTACATAATTTGCATGATTTGACAGCTTTCAGGTGCCCACCATTACAATACTATAAAAAAAGGGTTAATATCAGAAACCTCCCTTGAGATTTCTTCTAATCACACCTAGAATCCTTCATATTTTCGAAATCACATTTAGCACCCCTGGAATGACAACTTTGGTATCATTGTCCGCCGAGTCATTATTTTTGTTCCACTGTTACCCGCAATGGTGAACTCTATTTATGTAGACTTAATTTCGGAAACCTCCCTTGAGGTTTTCCCTAAATTATGTAAAATTATTATGTAATTATGTAATATTTTTTGTACAAAGTGTAATTCTAATTGAACTATGTGTAAAATTTATCAACACAAATACGATTATTACATATTGGACTCATATGTACACTAACAACTTATCAGACTTCTATTGTAACGATGTACAAGAAATTTACATAAAATTACAAAATGTTCAAAAAATGTTACACGATTTAGGGATGGTTGATCTAACAATTGTTCCTATCCCACTCCCTAATATTAAATAGCTATAGAGTTTCCAGTGATGTTGACTTTTGGCAATGGGCATAGTGCCATTGTCAAAATTGCAATTTCTAAGTGAATAATAACATAATCTAAAAGATGTTTAAAGATGATGGGAATTCATGAGTATATAGCATTAGCAATCCATTTTTACTTGATAATAGGGCATCGCAATATTAATAACTTACAAACTCCATTCGATTAGGATGCACAAAAAGCTATTTATACGATTCCATTTTCATAAAAATGGAAGAGCAAGTTTATTTACAACTACAATCACATATTGAAACTATTGCTGCCATTATTAGAATCCATAGTCACATTTTTTTTATCACCGTTCAGATCAATGTAACATTTTTTAAACAATGTGTAACTTTATGTGAATTATTTGTAAAACTTAATAACAGAAACACAATCTATTATAAAGATGTACAACAAGCTTACATAAAATTACAAAATGTTCAAAACATGTTACACTGCTTAAGAACGATTTTGTAGTGTTACAAAAGTTGGAGGGATGTGAGTTACATAAATAGAGTTCACAAGGAGG
This sequence comes from Coffea eugenioides, assembly GCF_003713205.1. Classification (NCBI taxonomy): domain Eukaryota; kingdom Viridiplantae; phylum Streptophyta; class Magnoliopsida; order Gentianales; family Rubiaceae; genus Coffea; species Coffea eugenioides. The sequence goes on along the minus strand of NC_040036.1, from coordinate 55,575,513 downwards.
GTAAAAGTGGAACAAAAATAATGAGGGGCTGATAATGATACCAAAGTTGTCATTTCAGGGGTGCTAAGTGTGATTTCGAAAACATGAGGGGTTCTAGGTGTGATTAGAAGAAACCTCAAGGGAGGTTTCTGATACTAACCCTAAAAAAAAGGTAGCTCTACTACACGAATAAGAAGGTCTTTATTTTAACTACTAAATATATACATACCGTTTCACTTTCATCGATATTCGGAGCAATAGCGTTTGGAGGGCCATTCACTGTCTGGCTCATTGAATGCGTCTACGAGTTTCGTATGGACCAAATCATTGTATAAGACAGTCAAAATAGGTATATCAGGAGGGATGACAGCCGTAACAACATTATCACACAATGTAAGATCAATGTAACTATTGATGCTGTTAGAAACATCCAAATAAAAGCAACGGTCATGTCCGTTTTATACTAACCGAAACAGAGTCAGTAGATGAACGACATCCCATAAACATGTATTCCTCAATTGAAACCGATGTCGGCTCCGATTCTGAGGCCTACAGTATTGACACGGCAATAATATTATTTCATCATGAATGATACCTAAACTTTAGTTAATAGCATAACGATAACTTAGTTTTAGCATAAATGTTCCCCGAGTACCAAAATTTGATCCATACCGTAGTCTGTGTAGTCCTTGATAATCTAGATTTTCTTTTTACTCTGTCAAATTTATCGATCCAACTTCGCATCACTCTACTTTTCTTCCCACCACCTCGTTTTTTAATGCCTCTTGCGACTACTGCCTCCCCCATTTCATTCACAATTTCAATTTTATCCCGTTCCTCCATATTCAGATTTTTTTGATTTTGCAAAGGTTGTTCTTCACTTTCTGAGAGGAGGAGCTCAACTCTCTTTGCCAAATCGGATATGACAGTGATTGCTACTTTGCTGGTGTCCTCCGACATTGCTGCTCGAGTTGCGACCTTAATCATGGCTGGAGCGAGCTCCCGATAACGAGTTGAAATCATTATTTTAGGATCAGCCACAACTTCCCGTCTTCGCCGATCAAAACAGTCTCCAGCCCGAGCTCTTTTTGTCCATCGCCTCTTAATGTATTCAGGAGGAATTATTTTTATGCCCACAGTATCAAACACCTTCAACGCGTGCCCACATAAAATGCCTTCATTCTCGTATTTTTTGCAACTACAACGTACACTTAGATCATTCCGATTGAATACCACTATTCTTTCAGGTCCTCCATCATACCTCATGACCGCAAACTCCACAATCATCGCTGCATCTTGCTGTCTCAATATAACCATAGCTGTTGACTCGCCATATTCATTTTGGAATGCAACAAATACGGTTGGTGAATACGTCTCTGATGCATGCACGAGCATAGGTGTTTGCCTTAACCCGACCATGGGGAGCTTTTGCCTCATTTCATATTCTGCGATCAGTTCATTATGTCTCTTTTCATCAACCACCCGATTGAAATGTCTAAAGAACTGCACAAGGTCATGATCCAGTTTCAAATGATTTTTAATTGCTGCATTTAGGCTTTCGCTGAGTTGGGTGCTTCGCATTCCAGCGGTCCATCTTTCTTTCATCATGCACCTTGCCCATTTATCACGAATTCTATACAATCCGGAGAGCCATTCATTATTTTCAAGATCGTGTTTCTTCACCATCGCCTCCCACACCCTATTGAATTGTTCCACTTCTTCAAACTCATACATGCATGCACCAAACATGTATGGAAGATCACTATTTTCCTTGTAGTGATTGCCAAGATGTTTCATAAAATTACGCCTTATGTGAAACGTACATAGACCGTGAAATGTTTCAGGCATAACAACTGAAAGAGCGGCTGCCATAGCATGATCTTGGTCGGTTAGTATGGTACTTGGACGCTTTCCGCACATTGCTTCTAGAAATGTACCAAACACCCATTTGAAAGAATCTATAGTCTCATCATACATAAGGGCAGCACCGAATATCACAATTTGCCTATGTTGGTTAAAACCCACAAACACTCCAAGTGGCCGGTATTCTTTATTTGTTTTGTAGGTTGTATCGAATGTGACTACGTCTCCAAAAAATTTGTAGTCAATTAACATTCCTGCATCAGCCCAAAAGATATTCGTTATCTGCTCTTCACAGTCCAACTGTACGGCATGAAAAAATGATGGATTCTCGAGTGTTTGCTCTTGAAAATAATTCAGCATGCTACCTGCTTCTCCATATTTCAAACTCCTTTCCCGTCGAGTACGAAGATATCGTTTCAGGTCTTCCCGAGTATATCCCACATTTCCCATCCCACCTGCCTCCTTTCCCATAAGTTCATGACTCTGTTTCAATGAAAGCCCAGCGTCCTCGCTTATTTCAGCTTGGAATCCTTGAGCCTCGCTCACTTTTCTTTGTGATGGCATCATGTGCGCACATTGAACAATGTGCAACTCATGGTTATGCTCTAAGACAATGTCATGCACACGGTACTTCATTGTTCCTCTAAACAACACGATAACCATTTTAGCTCCACACCCTGTTTTCGTCGGCGCTCGTGTCCTCTTTGGCATCACATCACCTTCGTACTTGCGCTTTACACCTTCCTTGCAGCAACTATATCTCCTAGACGTGGTCACGCCGTCTTTGTCTTTATTCAGATAGTCTTTACGTACACTAAAACCCATTTTAAAGGCATATTTGTTGTAAAACTGGTACGCATCCTCTTCGCTGTTGAACTCCATTCCTAATTCAGGGGTCCCATCTTCTGCCAATTTGCTGCAATCCATTACTTCTGATCCTGTCAATTATGCATCAAACACCCTAATTTGCAACACTTCATGAACAGTATGTACATAAACGACAACATATATGTATATTACCATTCATATTGTGTTATGAATCATACATTACTCATATACCAAATTCTATTATTACGCTATCAATATGATTAATGATTCACATCACCTTACTTTTACTCTAAGACAATCTGTGTACAAATACAACTCCATGTACACTAACTTATACGGATTGTAATGTATTGGTCACACGATGTAAGTCTATTTTAACTGTATGTACATCCACGCTGGTGATTATATTTTGATTCTAAATTCTTTAGCTCACTGGACCTTATGTCATTCGTTAATGACAACCGCATAAAATAGACTAAATAGTCTTTGTCTTTATTTAAATAGTCTTTGCGTACACTAAATCCCATTTTAAAGGCATATTTGTTGTAAAACTTGTACGCATCCTCTTCCATGTTGAACTCCATTCCTAACTCATGAGTCCCATCTTCTGCCAATTTCTCTACAATTCATTACTTCTGCTCCTACCAATTATGCATCCAACACCATAATTTACAATAGTTCATGAATAGTATGTATGTAAACGACAACATAAGTGTGTATTACCGTTTACAATATGTTATGTTACACACATTACTCGTAAACCAAATTCTATTAATACTCCCATTGATATGATTAATGATTCACATCACTTTACTTTTACTCTAGTACAATGGCATTATCTATGTACAAATATAACTCCATGTATACTAAGTTATACGGACTGTAATGTATTTTTCACTCCATGTAAGTCTATTTTAACTATATGTACATCCACTCTGGTGATTATATTTAGGTTCTAGGTACTTTGTTTCATTGGACGTTATGTAATTCGTTACTGACAATCGCCTAAGCCAATTCCTGTGCATTTTCTACTATTTCTACATTTTCAGGGCCAAACAAGCATTTTTTACTCATTCTAATACATTTCTTACATCATGTAATTTACTTACAAAACTAGGTACATCTATTTATTATTCACATATATCTTTTCCTCTGCTTTTCCTAGGTCAAACCCCAGACCTCCATTTTATACACACTGCATACTCAACAGAGGGGCAAACTAAGATTGCGTGATGACCATGGACCAATACTAGTGGATGCACAAAGATTGTAATAGGGTGGTTATAACCTGTAACTTATCTACAACAGCATGTACATTCATTCACTTGTTAAATAGTTCATCACTGCAAAACTGCACGCTCACACACACACATACAGTACACATTGACTATTGTTCTATTATCTTCATATTATGTCTTTACTGAATCTAACATTCAGAAAAGTTGCTGGTATAAGATTCACAAAGTTGTTGATATGGTTGAATCACGTTACCTTGGCCCGTTGAGAGCTTTTTGTTTCACCGAATGCCCTTATGCACAGTTGCTTCTGCTATTAAGTTGCACAAAAAATGGTGGGCAACGTCAGATAATGAATTTCCTCTTTAATTCGCTTCTACCTTGCCGACTGTCTTCCCCGCATTGCTCATACAATTTCTGAAGAGATCGTTGGCCTTCTTTTACAGCATTCTAACTGTTTGCCTTCTTCCTTCTTCTTCTGATGCCATAACCCAACTCTCTCCACCTAATTTCACGTCAGCCAAGCAACAATGACATACCCAGCTTGCTTTCTTCTCTCGATTTTGTTTTGTGCGGCTAATTCAAATTTTCAACTTCATTTTCAAAATTTCAAATCTTCCGTTTAGAGGAAACGGAGTCCGTCAATCTTATTTTTTTTCTTTCGTCAAACGGTGACGTTTTTTTCCTTCAACACAACCAGTTGACGTGGCTTATTTTGCTCCATTCCTTTCTTTCTGTGAGGGGACCGTTCAGGAGCGGTCCTCAGAAGGACCGCTCCTGCCCCGTATCCGAAGAGCGCTCACGTTCCCACCTTTGACGGTACCCCCGATTCGAATATGGCAGAAAAATGGTTGGATGAGCTTCAGACCAACTTTATGTTGTAATAAGTACCCAAGGACATGAAATATATCATCATTAAGCCCTTCTTGGTATAGGAGAGGCGAAAAGTATGTATGTATATATACATACAGTGGCGGAGCCACGTGCAAGCAAGTGCGGTCAATTGACCCTACTTAATTTTGGAAAATTAGTTTTTAGGCTTAAGTAATTTACAAAATTTTAAAGTTGCATCTTATTTGATCCCACTAAATTTTACTAAATTCTCTTTTTTTATATACATAGACCCTGAACAATTGAAATTTCATAATCCTTACCATCACAATAATTTTGAATTTATTTCAAGTTATTTGTGTAAGTTAGTTCAAGAATAAATTCATCCAAAGTTTCCAAAAACAAGAATTTTTCAAGTGGACGATAAATTTTTTATTTATATTACGAAATTAAGTTACTATGATTTTCATTTATAACATAGTAAAGATAAATTTCTTAAAAAAACTCGTAGAAGATCAAGTTGATGGTGATTCACATTTTATTTTTAAAAAAATTCAAGAGGTTCATTTAGTTACATTGAAAAAGTTGTATTTAACAAAATTGATAATGAATTGATTTTGCAATGCTTAAAAAAATGAGCACTCTTATAATTTAATTTTAACCTGTATGTAATGTTAGTAGTTTTTTTTTAAAATTAAATGTTATTATACTAAAATTTGACCGCACTTAATATGGTGTCTTAGCTTTGCCCCTGCATGCATACATACATATCGATTGACAGCTCATCATTTCAGGCCTATGAAACAAGTTTCTATCTCTTTTCTTCCCTCTTCTCAATACATGCATCGAGTAAAAAGCAGGTACCGTGTTGTTCCCGTCTAGGTTTTGGTTGTTGCCTATCAGATGGATAATGTATGAAGATGTTTATCTTTAGCTTTAGACTTTTAGCTTCAAAGTTTTAGATGATAGTTCTCTTCCAAGTGTTTTTTCTTTTATACAACTACTAATATTGTAATTGTTTTAGCATGCTGCTCAGTTGTAGAATGGGAATTCTTTTAGCTTGACTTCCAATTAATAACAAGTGGCAACCTAAAACAAATTTCAACTGTTGGTTCTATTTATATTTAAATAGATCTTTAATTTCACTAATATACTTCATTTATTATCTTATTGTACATTTGTCATTTTCTTTATTTTTCTAGGATTTAGAAGCCTTTATAATTTGTTTTAAAAAGCCCAACAATATCTCATAATTTTTTAACTAGAAAATTTGTAGTTATCTTAGATTTCTTCTCATTTTATTTATTTTTGGGGGGGGGGGGGGTTAAAACTAAACTTCTTTCCTACCTTTTGTAAAGAGTGTGTGAATAGACACAAGTTTCCACTTTCTTGGTAAAGCTTGCCCCGCTTGGCAAATCAAGGTGGTTCAAACCTGGCTTCTAGGTTTGGGGAAAGGGAGGCATTAGGGGAGGAGGGAAGCGTTAAAAAAAATCATACGCCAGGTTCTTTGATATTTTTAGAAAGTTTTACTTGGAAGTCGAATAACTTAACCAATTAATGACAAAAAGACTATCAGATTTTAGAAAATCAAGTAATTAATTTACAAGTCAAATTTTCTTACGACCTAATTTACATCTAACTCACTATGTGAATATATGCACTCATATTTCATTGTGCCCTTGTATTTAAATACTTTTTCTAATTAGTTTTACTCTTACCGAAAAACTAACACTTGAATTTATATGAATAAGTGCCCTTGAAACAGGCGTTGGCCAACTCCCCCGCCCCCCTCCCCCTTTTTTTATAAGACTTTGGTGGGTATAATTATTAAGTATTTTGTTGTTTCCATTTACGAAGAAGAGTATTCAGTTGGTAAGAATGGTATGGCGGGGTAATTGCTTGCTTACTCATTTTAAGAAACTGGTACGAATGTATAATTGTTTCTCCGATCAATAATGAAACCCCTTAAGTACAAAGGAAAATATAAATTTAGGGATGGCAATTGGGGTGGGTAATGGATTGGGGTTGGGGTTGAGGGGTGGGGGGGGGAGGGGTTAAAAAACGGGGTGGGGGTTGGGGAATATATCCCACCCCCTCCCCCGCACAGCCACCCATTAGAAAGATTAAATTTTATATATAGATATGACTAATATTATAATTTAATTAGTTATAAGTATTATATAATGTATATTAGTATATATAACATTAATAATTATACATGTAAACTAACAAAAATTATTAATTAGTTATACTAAATTTACTAATATATTTATATTAGATTCCTAATAGCAATTGAAGAAGGAAATTGAAGACTTGATGACTAATGGCATGTTTTAATAGAATGATTCTTAAAATTCAAAAGTGATAACTTGATTACTTTAGTTGTATTTATCGCATCATGTTGGATTTTATTTAAATAGCTTTGTTTGATTGTTTTTATGGGTCTCAATTGTGAAATTACAATGAATAATAATTTGGTTATTGATTGGTATTTTAAGTACTCGATTTTTGACAAAAAATTGGTTACAATACAATTATAGGACAAATTTTTATTAGTCCCTGCAGATACCTTCACAAGAGAAGCGAGGTGGGGGGTAGGGGAGGGCTCCCCTGCTGCATCCCTGCCCCGTTGCCATTCCTATATAAATCGAGAGTGATCCTCGTACGTGGTTTTAAGTCAACTTGAAGAAAATCAATCAACAATAATATTTGTAAGCAGTCTCCCATTAGAAAGATTAAATTATATATATAATTAATATTATAATTTAATTAGTTATAAGTATTATATAATGTATATTAGTATATATAACATTAATAATTATACATGTATACTAATAAAATTATTAATTAGTTATACTAAATTTACTAATACATTTCTATTAAATTCCTAACAGCAATTGAAGACTTGATGACTAGTGGCATGTTTTAATAGAATGATTCTTAAAATTCAAAAGTGATAATTTGACTACTTTAGATGTATTTATCGCATCATGTTGGATTGTATTTAAATAACTTTTGTTTGATTATTTTTATGGGGCCTCAATTGTGAAATTACAATGAATAATGATTTGGTTATGGATTGGTATTTTAAGTACTCGATTTTTGACAAAAAATTGGTTACAATACAATTATAGGATAAATTTTTATTAGCCCTCGCAAATACCCTCACAAGAGAAGTGGGGTGGGGGGTGAGGGAAGGCTCCCCTGCTCCATCCCTTCTCCGTTGTCATTCCTATATAAATCGAGAGTGGATCGTATGTGGTCTTAGGTCAAGCTGAAGAAAATCAATCAACAACAATATTCGTAAGGAGTGCATATAATTTGTATATTTTATAAAAGCAAATATACATCGTAGAGTGAATTTTACTAGGGGTGATTTGTTGGTAATTGAAAATTCAGTTAAAAAATTTAGTTTCTTCGCATTTTTTTAATCCTAGAAGCCTAACATTCGATTATGTCCAAAATTTTTACTTGGTAATTTGGACATTGGTAATTAAATTTTGGCTAGATATTCTAGAAGCTCAACATCCGGATCCGTTCAAAACATTTATTTGGTAATTTAATTTAGACATTGGCAATTGAATTTTGGCTAGATAATTTATATTTTGATAAAATCCACAATTTGAATTAAATTTTTTGGCGTAAATTAGTTAAGTATATTTTTTTTATAAGCAAACCCCATAAGGGATGCCAGCCCATTATTTTATTAAAAATAAAATAAATACAATAAGTAAATGATATATGACCACACACTACATGAAAAAGAACTACTCCTTTACACTACATAGCCGAAAATGAGGAAGAAAAAACTTATCGAGTTGCAAGCACACCTTAACCTTCGCCGGGAGGTGTCAAAACTCCGCAAACACCGCATCAAAACCCAATTGAGCCGACGCAAGGGCGTCAGTTGAAGAATTCTCTTCTCTACAGGTATAAAAATAAGTGAAGCATTTAAATCCCTGAGCATAATTCATATTTATAAATTAGTTAAGTATATTTAATGTGTAATTAACAAGATTGATGTTCAATGTGCTTTTAAGGTCAAATGATCTTGTACGGAAAAACAAGGTCACATGATCCTCCATAAGCTTAGTTAAAACATTTAAACTAATAAACTAGCCAAGTTTGTGTAGCTGGGAAACTTTTTTTTATTGGTTTTTCGGTTGGGGGGGGGGGGGGGGGACACTTAAAAATTGGGAAATCAAATTCTGACAACTATTCTCAAATTGTCTTACGAAATTTTAAAAATTGGATATAAGTTATAAATTAATTTTACCTAGAATTCTTTTTTTAATCGAAATCCAATTTCCGAACTAAGATTCCCGATCTAAATTGGATTGGCTGATATTAGCCCACTTTTGAGTTTTTTCTTTTCAAAGTTTAAACACCCTTAATTAGTTGGTTAACAGAGCTCGCGCTCGACAAGTGACAGTCCAAATTCACCTTATGAGTAACAATTAACAAACCAAATCGCAGAACATTCTTGACTTGAATGGGGATTTAGATTATTGAATACAAATTTTATATTGACTTTCTCTTTTTATTGGCAAATAAATTTGAACCCAGACCACGTCAATCAACCGCGACTCCGATATGGGCAGCCAACCAGCCTCTGAAGCGCGGAAACCACGGATCTGCAGATTCAGGGTACCCATCACACTACGCAGCATATAATAATCAAAGTACACATCACACTACCAGCATTTCATAAACCTCTATCCCCATTTGAGGCGTACTCAGAGGTTAATCAATCGTCAGCCCACAATGGAGGCGTCACGAAACGTGCTGGGAATAAGGGGCTCGACAATCCGGCAGCCCTCGTATTCTTGGTAAAAGACTCTCTTTTACAACTTTTTTTAATTACTCTTTTACTATGAATTAATCTGTCATATGAATATATGACAACAATCTCAATTTAAATTTTATATATTTATCATACATTCAATCTTAATAGTGCATACGATATCAAAATGACGCTGTCCGTAAGAATAGCTCAAGCCTCGTACTCGGTATCTTTGTCCTTGGAGGACTTATGTAGATTGGCAGACGCATTATATTTTTCAAACACCCCTTTGTCAGCTCATTTTGTATGTAGTGTGTACACGTGATTGGTACTGTTGCATAGGTTCTTGAATAAATAAATAAAGATGTGACATGTTTGGTATGTATCTTAGTGATGCTTGTGACTTACGCTAGGTACATAAATTGTATTCAGTCACATGAATCAGCCCATCATCAAATATCATTTGTCTTTTTATGTGTTTTGAGTAATCTCAAATGTTTCACGGCTCTAATATTCCTTTGTTTGGATATGTTATTTGCAAAATTTTTTTATTGCATAGTAACACTTTTTCAATCATCTTTTTATTTTTTTAACCACATTTTTTTAATCACATTTATATCGCATTTAAAAAAAAAAACTGCAATATTATTCTCAAATTTTATATTCAAAAATCTCCTCTCCAAAAAACATACATATTGTGTTTGGATAGGCTCTTATTTGCTAAAGAATTATTTAATTGCATCATAAACATGTTTTTTAATCACTTTTTTATCTCACATACGTCATATCACATAAAGTATTACAGTAATTTTTTTAAAAAAACTATTCCAAATAATCTCCTATTATTTTCCACATAAGATATTCAAGCATGTATGACTGAAAGTCAGGTATGGTGGGTTTCGTGCGATTTTGAACATTAGTGAACTAGTTGGAATTTGTTTTGTCAAAGCCTAAAGGTCGTTTTCTGAGAAGACGACGGTACCAATTTGGATTGTGCTTTTAGGATAGTTTTGCTGGAAGAGGACGTCTTTGTTGTGAGAATGAACGTTCCAGGAAGAGACGTGTTTTGCGATTTCAAGTGTCTATTTAATAATGGGTGGTGGCTCGGTTTGGATTTAAAAGTTTTTTGAAAAATTATTTTTGTCTTTCAAGCCTATAACAATAAACTTTAAAAACAACTTTAAAAAATTTTAAAAAACACAACACATCTCAAATGCACTAAAAAAATAATAAAAATGTCCCCTATTTTCTTCTATATCCATCACCCAGCACCACCACCATCAGCCACCATCACATACCACCAACGGCCGCCACCTCTTCCTTTTCTCTCCTACCTCTTCCTCCCCCTCCTTCTTCGTCCTCTCTCTTCCTCTTCCCTTTTTCCTCCCTTTCTTCCTCCTCGCTCCTCCTCTCTTCCCCTCCCCTCGTCTCTTGCCGCCTATGTTTAAAAATGTCGTCTTAAAATTTTAAAATTTTAAAATATCTCAAGATATAATTTTAAAAATAGCTCCAAAAATACCATTAAAAACATTTATAGTAACAGTTTTTTACATACATTGCTACCATAAAATATTTTAAAACACCCCTAAAAATAGATGTGAGTTCCTACTTCTAGTTTTCTATACTACCAAGAATGCGCACATATGAAGAGTTATCACTGCCATAAACATAGTTGACAAATCAAGTGATTTTCTTCATACAGAATATTGCATTTTATATTTGGAGATTATGTCATTACATTTGAATTCAACGTTGGATTCCATGCCATGCTCTTCATTGCATAATTTGCAGTATTGGATTTGTTGCATTGTAATATAGGTGGCAAACAAATCTATTTAGTTAAATTTACCCATACTCGTCCATGAATAGATGGATATGGATATGTTAAGTTTTTACATATGGATATAAATGGGTTACCCAATAATACCCATTTAAATAAATGGATATTATTGGGTAACCCATCAAATCCAATTAACCCATTTAAAATTGTCTCCCCCCAATCCTCCTCTCTTCATTCATCCATTTTTTTTTCAGATTCTTCATTTTGTCATGATGTTAACTACTTTTGTTTCATTATTATTATTATTTAGTTTTATTTTATCATTTTATTTTCTCTTAATTTTTTAACTTGCTCATTTTTCAGCATTACCAATTTATGACAAGTTTTAACCTTTTTTCCTACCTTTCCAAAATAAATTTTAAATTTACACAAGAAAAAATGCTAGGAGTGCAAAACTTTTGGAATAAGTTTTTATGTTAACTTTTATAATACTTAGTTCAAATTTTTATATTTTTATTATTCAATGATAAAATAATATGTAATTTTGCGACATAGAGTTACGGATGAAAAAAAATTAGTAATTAAGCGTATTGAACATTATAAGTAAATATTTAATACTAATGATGGATGCAAAGGATAATATAAATTGATAACTTAGTTTGCAAAAATGAATTTAAATGAGCTTACAAAAAGTTAAAATAAATGGATTATAAACAAGTAATTGGGTTACCCAATTCATTTTTTGACTTACCCACTTGTACCCATCTAATTAAATAGATATAAATGGGTTGAGTTACTTATACCCATTACCCATTTTATCCAACCCAAATCCACCAAGTCACCCATTTTGACACATCTATATTGCACCAACACTTGTGGGTGTGCAAGATAAAAGGGAAAAACTGATAAGAAAAAAAAAAGATGGAATTTAATGGAACAAACATTAAAGAAGGCAAAAATGAAAATCTAAAAAACAATGTAAAAACACAAAAAGCCCTTTTCTCTTCTATATATGCTGTTTTACAGCTGTGTAATGACAACAATAATAAGGGGGTGAGTTGGATTTGATGATAAAATAGGAGAGATCGTAACTGATAATAAAAAAAATAATAGATTCAAAACCTTCCACTTATGAAAAAATAATACTAACTTTACAAGGAAACATAATAAATACTGTTGGTGGCCCTGTTATATATATTACTACAAACAAATATTACTATAAACGGAGCTAGGGGTGTGCAAAATCGAAAAATTTCGATTTACCGACCGAATTCGAATTGAATTCGGAATTTCGAATTCGGTAATTCGGAATGGAAATCGGAATATCCGATTTCGAATTGGTCGAATTCGGTAATGAGATTTTTCAAATCGAAAATTCACAATTCGAAATCGAAATCGAAATCGGAAATCAGAATTCCTATTCTGATTTCAAATCTGTTTTTCGTATATATATATAATATATATAATATAACATTTATATTATAATAATAATTTTTATATTCATGAAATCGGTGAAATCGGAATTCCTATTTCGATTTCAATTTCGTTTTCACACATATATATAATATTTTTATATATATATGTAATATAATATTTATATAATAATAATAATAATTTTTTTATTCATGAATTTGGTGAAATCAGAATTTACCGAATTCCGAATTGAATTCGGAATGAATTCGAATTCGGAATTGGTGAATTCAAAATCAAAATCAATCGAAAATTCTGATACCAAAATTTCAAAAAGTTTCAATTTCAATGTTTCGAATTATCGATTTCGATTTCGATTCACACCCTAAACGGAGCTATATATTACTATATATTACTATAAACAAATGTTGAGTATTGCTATGCTATCTTAGTCCCATCTACGTTAGCAATGATGTCCAGTTGTGCATATACACGCAAATGACGACAAACAAATTCCAGTACTCAGATTACTTGGAAAGCTGCACATGCATCTTAATCAGTCATATAAATGTTACCATTATATTTGTGCATTGCCTGAATTCGCCCAATTCTTCACAAGTTGAATCTATACCAGACACTCTCTCTTTCAAGTACGTAACTTTCACTTTTTCCCATTGGTAGATAGCATGAGAATAACTGACTCGAAAATAAGAGTTGTGATAAAAAATTTTAGTCCACAAATCATTCGTGGCTGGGCCTCCATTGATTCTTATACATAACTCTGGTCTTCTTATTTGTTTTTTCAATTGTTTCATTGATTTTGCAGTTGGTCTTTAGGCAATTCGACAGGTGGGGCGGTGGTGCTGCTGAGAATTTGGTGAGAAAATGGCAAATGATGAGCTTCAAGAAAAACTCCTGAAGAAACCATACTATGAGAACTGCCCTGGTTGTATGGTGGATGAGATGAAGGAGAGGCAGAGAGGTCTGCCCATCACGAAGCTTCTAGCCATATGGACCATTGTGCTATCTGCAGGTAATTGAAGTTTCTTTAAACTCTGCTCTACTCTTGCTGGATTGAATGTGAACTAAGCCAAATATGATTATTGGAGTTTGGTTTTGCTTTGTCGGTCTGGTAACTGGACAGCTAGTGTCTTATTGGATATTGGAAGCAAGTGTATGAAAATTGGTCAGGGTGAGACTAGTGAACTGATCTTCTCTCTTGCATTTAGGATTTTATTTTAATTCATGAGTCCGAGAAGTGGAGAAATAGAACTGGAGAAAGCAAACTTCAACTCACGAATCTTAGAGTTTTTAATCAGAGATAATTCCTTCATGTCTCGCATTGGCCTTGAGTGGTTTACAATTTTGGTTTCATCCCTCCTCTAGCTGCAATAATTTATTCTAGGAGATGTACTTTGTTTTTTTTCCCTGATTCTTGTTATCATGGAAAAGAAACAGAACAAAAAGCTCTATCCCTAATATCACTTACTTCAAATGAGCTTCTGTAGCACATCCTGAAATTGTAGAAGAGAGGAAGCTGCTTATTATTTTAAAAAATCTACTGTCTTTGTGGCATAGGGGATGACTCTTGCTTTTCTGTTAACTGGTCTGTTTGCTATTAACTCATGCTTTTCTATTAACTGGCTATAAAATGTTAAGAAAAAAGTACTGATGGTCTTCATTCTTTTTGTCAAAGGGTCTTTAGAGATATTTAATAACTAGCTGACGAATCTAATAGAGAATGGCCGGAAAAAAATTAATATCTGATCTTTTCAATTTGGCTGTTGAATTGAAGGCAATTAATGGTAGAGACGGAGCAAAAATGTGACCAGGCAGAACGAATGTGATTATTATAGCCAATGAGTGACATTGACCATTTCAAGAGAAAGGAAGTTCTATTTGTTTTTCACACGGTTCCCTTTTTGCATTATGGGACCATTCATATCTGAATTTTTCTGGTAGATATATACCAAATTTGTATTAATCTTGTGACCTTTCCCAGTAGTAGGTGAAACAGAACAGTGGACTAGTATTTTAATTGACCAGACGGAGCTTCTGAATTCTGCTTTGTAAACATTTTTTCTTAGGTTGTGCTGTTGGGCTGCTAAGAATGCTAATAAGAATGTCCCTATCGAATACGAGTGTCTAGAAATTCATTCCCATTTGAGATTCACGTGGATTCTGAAGGAAATCTACACTTTTAGGAACAACATCCTCCTGAGATTAAGAGATCTTCTTCGTAGAGTTTGGGATTGGATGATATTAGTCCTGCCATTTGGAATGTTAGACAGAAGTAGGTTATTTTCTCTATTTTGTCCTGTAACGGTTTCTTGTTGCCTTAGGTATAAAGTGGAAAATACTTTTACTGAATTCAGTTATATTGCAATAACTTTTCTTTCTACCTTATGGGTTATTGTTGAAAAGATCCAACAAAAAGGATATAGAAGATGAACTGCTATCAGGATTTTGCCTGAACATATGAACAAGCAAAATGTGGTTTGGTACATGTTTTTGGAAGAAGAAACTGAGATAGATGCTGGAGAAGAGAAATACCTGCATCATTACCAAAAGCACACACTTGAACTGAAATATCCTTATCCACAAATCAAGTGACTTAGTTTGATTGAGCACAAATATTAAAGAAGAGGTTGAACTCCGTTCAAGATCAAAGAGAAATGTAAACCATGTGAACTCACCACATTAGTTTCTTCAAATTGGAGTAACAAAGAAATATGTGTTGCTAGTGCCAATTTTCATGTATTCAGTATTTAAACAAAATCTTTATTTAAAGTTCAGACTCTGGTTTATGACTATAGTTTTTGGTCAGACCAAATTTTGTAAGAGTCTGAATTTGGACAGAGGAAATGAGATATAATAGTTTACAGCAAATAGTCTGTGAGTGCAGCATGTCTTTTCTTGGTTGCCACAATATTCTTTACTTGCTCCCATTTGTGGGCATTTTTTTATCCTAGATGAGTAATGGTTCATCCGGGATTTGTGGCCCAAAGAAAAAAAAAACTCTGGATATCTCTATATTATTGCCTTTTCGTGCTTAGTTTTTCCTTTTTCAACGAAAATGTTTTGGCAATTTTATATAACCTTCACGTGTATAGCTTCATGGTTGTTTACAAATATCTTTAGCACTTATATGGGGATTGGCTATCATTTTGTTGACATTTTCAGTTGTATTGCATTGTCATGCTCTGATATCTTTTTTCTTTCACTTTGTCTTGGTTGCTTCCTCAGCACTACCAATTTCATCTCTCTTTCCATTTCTTTATTTCATGGTAAGTACATTTTAGCCGACTCTGGTTGCCTTTGACCTTTTGTTCAAATTCTATATATGGCTTGCCTTTATTTTGTCTCGGGTGGCTTAGTTTAACAGTCTTTTGATTGACTTCTTATAGGGATTTTGCATGGGATTCTCTACTGTTTCGTGTCAGATATCTTGCTAGTCTTTCAGTTTTCAATGTTCAAATACTAATCCATTTGGATTGGTCATTTTTTGAAAAAAAAAAGTTTTTCATATATTATGCTGTAGTAATATACAAACAAAAATAATTTCAAAAATACCAAAAACACAAAAAACAACCTTAAATACGCCAAAAACAACCTCATCTACAGTAAAAAATTTTCATCTATATTACTACAGTAAAATATTTCAAAAACACCCCCAAAACAATTAATCCAAACGGAGCAGACTGTTTTTGCGTGTGAAGAAATAGTTACATTCTCCTCTTTAGATCTCAAGGCCTGTAAAATAACCTTATTCTTTTAAGAATCTAAATATTAATAGACCTAGAAGCAGTTAGTCCCTTCAGTTTGGTTGGGAAAAAATATGATATGGGGATAATTTAGGCTTGGAGCAGTATCCTCCTTCTGAAACCTTGGAAACAGCCCCCCTCTCCACAAAAAAGCCACCCTAAAAATAATCAAATGGTTGATCTGAATTTTCAATGTTAAACTTGTATATAAGAAATTGGCAAATCATAGTAGCGTATAAAAACGGGTATCTGTAAAATAACCTTATTCTTTTAAGAATCTAAATATTAATAGACCTAGAAGCAGCTATTCCCTTCAGTTTGGTTGGGAAAAAAACGATATGGGGATAATTTAGGCTTGGAGCAGTATCCTCCTTCTGAAACCTAGGAACCCCCCCCCCCCCCCGGGCGACCCAAAAAAAAATCAAATGGTTGATCTGAATTTTCAATGTTAAACTTGTATATAAGAAATTGACCTCTCATAGTAGTGTATAAAGATGGATATCTGTAAAATAATCTTATTCTTTTAATAATCTAAATATTAATAGACCTAGAAGCATCTAGTCCTTTCAGTCTAGTTGGGAAAAAAATGATATGGGGATAATTTAGGCTTGGAGCAGTATCCTCCTTCTGTAACCTAGGAACCCCCCCCAAACCAAAAAGCCACTCTAAAAAAAAATCAAATGGTTGATTGGAATTTTCAATGTTAAGAAATTGGCCACTCATAATAGTATATAAAGACGGATATCTGTAAAATAACCTTATTCTTTTAAGAATCTAAATATTAATAGACCTAGAAGCAGCTAGTCCCTTCAGTCTGGTTGAGAAAAAAAATGATATGGGGATGATTTGGGCTTGGAGCAGCATCCTCCTTCTGAAACCTAAGAAACCTGCCCCCCCCCCCAACCAAAGAAACCCCCACACAAAACAAAAAAGCCACCCTAAAAAAAATCAAATAGTTGATCTGAATTTTCAATGTTAAACTTGTATATAAGAAATTGGCCACCTATAGTAGTGTATAAAGACGGATATCTTGGTGGTGCGTTGCATCCTATACTTATCTCTAAACTGTGCAATCTATAGAAGGATTAGCAAATCTGTACCAAATTATAAAGTTTACATGGAAACAGATGTAATGTTGTTTTTTTTTTCCGACGTAGATGTAATGTTGTTAGACATTGGTTGCTTGCACCATTCATGTTGCTAAACAAACCATGGAACTCTGAACCTAGAAACTTCTATTTTACTCCTTGCCTTGGTAATTTGGACTAAAAATGCGGCTTACTTGACTTTACTACTGCGTTATTGATTTTACAAATGAATCCCACAGATTATTGGATTTGCAACTTGTTTAGTAAAAATTCTATCCAGCTCATGCATTTACTTTCACAAAGAAATTTCTTATACTTCTTATTCTCTCTAATGTCATGGATACGTCTGTATCTTTCCTTTTGGAATAGATAACCAGATTTCCTAATTTCAGTTACAGATGCTCCAGTCTTTAAAAAAATAATGTAACTATTGCAGATAAGAGATTTGCACATTGCAAAGAGGGAAGAAGATATCAATTTTTATGCTGGCTATGTAGGTGGGTCTATGTCCCTCTATTTTAATGATAATTTTCCACCAAGAATTGCAAATTATTGCATACTTGTCCTTGATAAATAGTCATGCATTGCCTATTATTTTGAAGGTGCCTCGTATATGCTTGGAAGAACTCTGACTTCCATGTTTTGGGGAGTAGTGGCTGATCGATACGGTCGAAAACCGGTCATGTTCATCGGGATAATCACAGTGTATTTCTGCTTAATCTGTTTGAATTTAAGTTTTCTGTTCCAAGTATGAATAGTTCAATAAGACTTGGTAAACCTCGGTTTCAGAGTTGTTTTCAATACTATATTCGGTCTTAGTGTGAACTACTGGATGGCAATTTGTACAAGGTTTCTGCTTGGTGCATTGAATGGTTTACTCGGGCCAGTAAAGGTATTACCAATTCATCATGTCTTTTACCTATGGAAGTTCACAGCTGAATAATGAAGCTGTTATCCTTAATTTATATTGATGTAAATGCATTTCTTGTCTTTTTCCCTGCATTTGCATTTACATAAAATCTAAAGACTGCAATGACTGATTTGCTGAAATGTCCAGGCATATGCAAGTGAGATTTTCCGTCATGAGTATCAAGCTGTGGCACTCTCTTCTGTAAGCTCCTCAGATTGCCCTATACTTCTTCTTCTTCAGATTTATAAACTAGCTACTTATCTAGCAAAATTTATACTATGAGATATGTCAGTTAACTAACACAATTACAGTGTGAGCTAACATTGAGAAGATAGTTACCAATCAAGTAATATAATTTTGTCAAAACAACATATGTAGAACTAAAAAATGCACTATTTGAAAGTCTTGGTAAGTTGCAAATACAATACACTGGAAACAAAATAGCAATTAAACAATGACTTTGGAGTGAAAGGCTCGATCTTCAGACAGAGTGAATCTTCACCTGCTCAACGGCATCTCTGAACCATACTGGAATGTTCAATTTAGCCACACTAATGGCCTAGCCTTCATGTTTGAACTAGAATACGTTAAAACACTGACAATAATTTTTTTTTCCAGATTAGTACATCATGGGCCATAGGTTTGATCATTGGACCGGCTTTGGGAGGCTTTCTTGCACAGGTACCCTGCGTGTTGTTTATGAATTCCCATTTACTGTTCTGCCGCTAATTTAGCGTTTATCATGTGCATATTAACTATTGGAAGCAGCTTTAACTCAAATACTTCTCAAGTTCCTAAGATGCATGTATTGACTGAATCCCCATTGCCAAAAAAAAATCACATTTTGCTTATAATGTTTTTGCTGCTACTGATTTTGGTTTTTGGATTTCTTTCATCAAGAAAAGATTATCTTGCTTCTATTCTTGTTAACTTGACTTTTGGAACAGTACAGTATAAAAACCTGATGGGGTTTTACTTTGATATAGGAAACTGCCTACAAGATTCGACATAGTTTAGTGAACATTCATGTATAATGAGCTAAAAGCCTACAAGTAGAGTTTCCACATTCTATATGTACAAAAGACCCAAAATTCTTTGATCTTGTGAAGCATGTATAAGTAGAGACTGATTTATTTTACGCCGCATCTTTTGAGTTTCATTAATGTGTTGCTCTAATTTTTATTTCATGAACCAAGCCTGCAGAAAAATATCCTGCTATATTTTCTCCAAATTCTATCTTTGGGAGGTAAACAATGCTCTTGGTCTGTATTAATATTTTCAAAATGTTGTTGGCCTAATACTTTCTTCTTGAGTTTCTTATCCATAATGCTTCAAATTTTTTTTTTCAGATTTCCTTACTTCTTGCCATGCCTTTTCATATCGCTCTTTGCATTGATTGGGGCAATGTGTTGTTTTTGGCTACCAGTAAGTCTCCAGTTTATACATTGAATTCCGATTAGATTTCCTGTCATCTTCAATGTTGATCATTTTGAGACGTGTCTTGATGTGGAATGCTATTTTGCTATATCACGTCTCATAGCTGAGAAATTTTTTTTCAATATAACTTGTCACGGCAATTGAATCTAGAAAAGCTTAGTTAAATATATATTGTTGGACCTTTTTTCCTACACTTCACCCTTTAGTGAAAGTACTCAGAATCTTTCTTTGCATTATGTGGTTAAGGAACTTTGACTTAGTCTACATTCCTGCTTGATTTTTTGAATGACTTAAACCGCATCCTTTAATCACTAGTTATAAGTATATTGCCACTTATGAACCTCCAACACTTCATAAACAAAAATCAGCTGCAGGGATCCACTGATTTGCATGAGATAATTTAATCACCATCTTAACAACTTCTCTTGATGAAAATGACAATTAAAAGTCAACATCTTACAGGTAGGAAGAACTTTGGCTCGGGTACTAGGATATTGCACTCAAATTTGAAACAACCTTTGTGTACACTTATGATACAAACATAATACTGTGCAGCTGGCTTTTGATCTTGAGGAACAGCCCAATCTGTGCTTCATTCAATTTGTGTATAAGCATGGCTCTTATACAACGAAATTATACTTACAGCAGTTTTAAGATAGCTATGAGTACGTTGACCTACATCCCACTAACTACTTTGAGGAGAATCTGGGAATCCACTGATTACTAACCTGAAAGGAATGTCTAGTCTACTCACAGTAGGATAATCGAGCTATCCAACCTGTCTTACATACCATCCTGCTTTGTTAACAATGCCTAAACAAAGGGTTTAAAGTTGAATTGTTTTATAATTGTCACCTGTGGTTACACCATGATCTACAAAAACAACTATTCAACTTTTTATCAGAACTTCTTGGTAACATACAGAGTGGTTCATTCAGCTTCTCCTGAGCCCAAACTCACACAGAATTGCTGGTAAATTGACTAAAGCAAGCTCTAGGAGACTGCTTTAGCCCATGTAAAGACTTCTGTAGCCAACTCACCAGCTTGGAATCAACACAGGAGGTCACTTCATGTAAACCTCCTCATCAAGCTCTTTATGTGTGTGTGTCTATTATCTTGGCAACATGAGAAAATGTCCCATAAATTTGTGTAGAGATTTTTGTGACAAGACGGACTTCTAAATTCTAACATATCAAAGGAACCACAAGGATGTGCTTTTACTGGATATACCCATCACAATGACACAATTTTAATTAAGGAAGGAGTACAATAATGCAACATCTGCTTCCATAGCTTTTCCCCAAGCAGGACGGAATATAGTTCCACAACGGACTTGGAATTGAAAGAGAATCAAGTGAGACAACAGAAATATGATTGAAAAAAGATAAAGGAACATAATTCACTAAGTTAGCGACAGGATACGAAGGGTAGATCTCTTGCATTTCTGTAAAACAACAGGTAGATCTAAATCAGATGGAAGTGTAACTGTCGGATTCGATGTCAAGAAGGGCAACTGATGGATTAGTGTCAAAAGTACATTCACAAGCAAGAGTGTCCATCCTATAGAACAAGTTGCTCAATCTTCCTCTTAGTAACTCCATTTTGGTGTCACTGCAAGGACGTGAATATTTGAGTTGGCCATGACAGAATTGAATGGGCTGGAAAAAGCTTCTTTTGCATTTATCATGAAGATGGATGAACACACGTAGGTAGAATTTTTTCCTAATTCAGAATAGAAATAAACAAAATACAAAATGCAATTTACAATAATATTTCATAGGTTAAAAATTAGAAACTCTAGAAAAGTCATCAACAAATATTACAAAGGATTTGAAACCTAATTTTGAAGTGACAGAGTTCCACTTCTAACTTTAAAATAAACTAACATTAGTGGTGCAGATGCTTGTTTCTTCACTCTTGGGAGCAAATGAAAGACAACATTGCTTGTGCAATTTGAGATGTCTCACATTTAAAAGAAGACAAAGATCTGGGTCTAGTTCTTTAAATTTTGCAAGAATGGATGACCCAAGTGACAGGGGACATCAAGTGGAGATACACTACTGGGATATGCAACTGAATGATTAAATAGAAGCAGGGACTTATTTCCTAAACACTAATTGAGTTGTGAGTTTACTAACAGAGACTAGATTAAGGAAAATTAGGAAACATTGAGAACATATGAAAATGGAAAAAAGAAAGAAAGTTTGGCAGTGCCTGCGCACTCAAGTATGCTAGTAGGACCATTTGTCAAAGTAACATTTGGCATGGAACTCGAATGTTGAAAATTAGGGGAAATAGTAGTAGCTGCCATGTGATCAGTGGCTTCAAGATGAATAACTTAGGGTGTAGGGAATGTAGAAAGATGTCATTGAATTATCTATCTGAGGAAACGAAGCACTAGGAAGAAATGTGCCAAATAACTGAAAATAGGTCTACCAATTAAATCAGAACAATAGTGATGAGTATGGATCCTTAAACATAAAGAGAATATTTTTGAAAACTGCAGCCAACTCCACCCTTGACCATTTTTCTTTTAATACCATGTAAATCATGATTATAGCAATAACTTTGAGCCCAAATCAAGTATGATACACATAAAAGATGAGTAATTGAGACACCCAATGATAAGTGCCATGCATTAATAGTGTCGTGTGACCAACAATACAGGATGAGCAATGCCAATGAGTACTAATGTGGACAATGCTGCAATGAACAGTACCACATAAAAATTGCTGATGAACAGTTAATATTTATAATTTTGTCATGTAACAATCTTTTCTTCTCTGTACCGGAATTGTTTCGTGATACCATGTCAAAATATTTGGAAGAAAAAACTCGGTGAGGTCTATGTGGTTAATCTACTTGCATAAAAGCAATCCTAATCATTTTACATGTAACTACCTTGAAGAAAATAGATCTATTTTCACCTTCTCATCAGGGAAGGACTTAATGGTATTTGATGTACTATGCAAAAAATTCTTTTGGGCATCCTGTGGCAACGCCAACCATAACATGTAGATCCTCCAGCTCCTTTTTGCTTTCATATCCCATCACTCCTGATTATGAAAATTGTAATATTTTCTTCTTATTTGTTAACTTAGTCATGCATTGAGGGGATATATTGTAGGAATTAATGGTAAATCTTGTGAACCGCAGGAGACATTGCACATGCATCCTTCTAATTGTTCACCTACTGAATCCTATGATGCTTTGGAGACTGCACTACCAAAAGACAATGGGAAAACAGAAACAAAAGATGGAAGAGAAACTGATCCTGGAATAAGTCTCTTGAAGAATTGGCCATTGATGTCATCCATAATAGTATATTGCATTTTCTCCCTTCATGATATGGCTTATTCAGAGGTATAGTTATATGTCTAATAATATCTGTCTTCCTATCATCTTAATCATTAAACATTGTTTCTTTCAGCATGTTACTATCAGTTTACACAGAGATGAAGGTAGGAATTTCTGTTGATGCTTTATGCCTCTTATTTGGTATTTTTGTAGCTGAAACTTTGATCATCTGGCAAGTTATTTTGAGTCATAGTTTTACTGGGTGACTTCATTTCATTTGTTGCTACTCTTGTCCAGTTAACCATGCATATTACATGACAATTATTTGTTTCCACAGATATTTCCATTATGGACAGAAAGCCCCAGGAAGTTTGGAGGTTTAAGTTATTCAACTCAAAGTGTTGGTGAAATTCTAACAATTACAGGTTGGTTTAATTATCAATATATTCTGACCTCTACCACGAAGAGGCTTTTGTTTATTAAAGTCTATTGTTTCATGGTGTCTTCTCTTTCCTCCATTCTGGTCCAGCCAATTGTTGTAGAATCATGGATGTATTTTATCATTTTTTTTTCTATGATTGAAATGATCATTTATCATGAACCTTTTCTTTCAGTGTAGCACCATGTGTGGTTTGTTGTCAGAAATAGATATTAACTAAGTTGACGAAATAGTTTCATCCATGACGCTCATATTTATCAAGTCAACAAGAGAGATGGAACCTCAATGCATACTGAAGATGTGATAAGGATCTGAATGCATGTTGTCATACCAGTGTTCCATCGGCCATTATAGCTAGTTTTGTGAGACCCAATAAATTAGAAACAGACTCGATGTACTATCGAGGCATTAATCTTTGCTGACTGACAAAAAATCTTTTTGTGTTTTGTTGGTGTCATGTGTTGGGGCATATTAATTGTGGTTTTCAAAGTGGTACCATATGGCACTCCTTTCTTCTGTTTTGCAAAAGCAAAAGTAGTCTTTGGTTCCTTCTGCTAGTTGAACCAAAGATGCAGCATTCTTGTGAAGTCCATTGGTTTCTGTTGTTGAAACTCCTCTTGAATTTGTGCAGGGAGCTTCCTCTATTAGTCAGGAATCTATAAGAAGCAATTTTTTTTGCAGTATATCTATCATTTTGAGAGTAACTAATCTAAGATAAGAAGTTTCTTGGACAAAAAAAAAAATTGTCATTATCAGACTCGTGATATCTGTTTTATTACCTCCTGTAAGTAGATAGCTGCTTAGATATGATCCCGCCGCTATATCCCTTCTGAAGCAGACATGATCATTGTAGACCTACCTCTTTAATTTTTTAAAACTACTTCCAGTTGTGCTTTTATTTCCAACTGGAAGCCATAGAATTGTTTCTACTTCCCCGTTTCAACTGTTATTGCTGACTAATTAACGAAGGCAAATATTTTATCTAGTGAACCTTAGTGGGGTAATCTATGTGATCTTCTAGTTAGCTTTCTGTTTTCTTTCTTTTGCCTTTTAGTTCTTGGTTTTATGTAAATTCACGTGTAGCCATGCAGTTGTATTCATTATTTTCTTGTAAAAATGACATGATCCATGTCTATGAACTTTTTACTCTAGCAGCATATTTGTTTCTTCTATTGAAGTTTTAACTAATGTATGTGTAACCATTTTTTATATCCTCTGAACTACTGGTTGGAACCTTAATCAAATGTCTTTACCATCGAGCATTTTGTTACTGTCTTTTAATCACAAGAAATATTTTAAAATGCTGGTTGTTTGCTTAGCTCCTGCTTTTCTTCTGGTTTTTCATTTTCTCTTCATCAGTTTCATGAAGTGAGTGGTTTTGGAGAATTATCTAGGTTCACTTAAAAGACCAAATGGTATGTGTATATTTCTAATTATAGCTGAAACAAATGAGAACATAATCTCTGTTATTTGCTTTGTGTATGTTTTTTCTTCTTTACATTTCTTTTTTTCTGATGAGAAACTTCAGCATTATATTTAAAACAACTATTCCAAATTTTCAGGATGTGGTCTTTTAGTTTTCCAGCTATTTTTGTATCCATTTGTGGAGAAGATGCTCGGCCCAATTAAGATTGCTCGAATCTCAGGAGTAAGCACTAAATCCATATCGAGAGTACAATCTGATTAGAATAAGGTTTCAATTAAATTTAGTTAATGGCATCTAATACTATGTAAAACTGTTCTGTTTGTAGGTTTTGTCAATACCCCTGCTGACAAGTTACCCCTATATAGCTATGCTATCTGGAGTTGCCCTCTCAGTTGTCCTCAATTGTGCATCACTGTTGAAAAATGTCTTATCTGTAAGTTCTTATCTTATTTCGCAATTCATAAGTAGTCTTTGGCTATCGAACTCTGTCAGCAATTATAGAAAAAATTCCAGAATATGTTGGTGTATACATAAAACAAATATATATGCAACACAAAGAAGAGTTCTTTCAACTTACTTGATTTGTTCTTTGACTTCTTAGGTGGTTTGGTAACAATGAAAGAATTTTATACAAATATCGTTTGAAGTAATACCTTAGCAAATGGTTGTTACTATCTTAACAACTTCTACTTTACTGGCCTCTTTCATGACACTAAACTCATTTGTTTTCCATCAGATTGCATGTTGTCTATGAGTGAGATGGATATTGAATTTATTATGTTACAAAGATCTGATTTCCTGTACCTACTGCTCTTTGTTCCTTAACTGAAATTCAACTTAAGGATTTTACATGGAGGGATATCCTATTGGTTAATCTCCAGAGTAGATTGGAGTTCAAAGTATCTTTCTAGAATTGGTCTTAAACATGATTAGAATATGGTGATTTTCATCTGTAACTCATTTTTATTTTCCTTGTCCATGGCTTCAATTTGTCATATAAAAACCTCAGTCACCAGTTCTTATGTAACATAGATGTAGATTGATTCCAGACCTCAGTATGTTATTGATCATATAGGAGCAGATTGATGAGGACTTTAGTTAAGCTTGCACTGGCTTCAGCTTTCTCAGTGGGAATTTTTGGAGCTTGTTTAGGAAAAACACTCTATACAGATCATAAATTCAATGTGCAGTTTCCCTTTCGAATAGGCTTACGCTTAATCATTGTTATTCATAGTATTCACTGAGTGGAGAACGTTTCCACATCCTTCGAGCTATGCATTTAGTTTGCTACCTTTTTGAGGTAAACCAATGTTTCATCTACTTGACTTAAATTTAGTTGATTGTGGATAAACTTTGAAAACTGAGAGCTGAGAATCAAGAAAAGACTCGATCATATTCTCATTCAATTTGGAGCAGTAACGAGCCCCACAAAGACAGTTTTCAACCTGGAGGAGACTGTTGAAATGGTAAATTTGTAGATATAGCCTCTAGACTTTACACCTACTTTTGATTGGGGAAAGATACGCGAACTCTGTCCCCAAAATTGGTCCTTGCATCACCCTGAAGTTCAGAAGTTTTGATAGGTAACATTAAAAGATAAAAACCGGAGAATTTCAGTTTTACAACATTTACAGTCAAAATGAGAACTCAGGTGTATAGAAAGGCCAAAGCAAACCCTTTTAAAAATGAATTATAATCAGAAAACTCTTTATGTTCCTGTCAAATTAGGAACAAAATATTCTTCATGTCAAAGTACTAACACAGTGACTTTATGTTAATAAACTTTCTTAGCTGTTTAGTGGATGGTTCGACATTCTATTTAAGGTGGGTTATGACAAGATCAATAGTTTCACAAGAATCTTTCGCTTCCCTCCACTTCATAAACTGTAGCACTCATGATTAGCAAAAGGGTCATTCTGCTAGTTTTTAACAGCTCAGTTAGGTTTTGGACTGAAAGAGCTGCAAAAATATGCACATCTCTGTGCTAATTTTAAAGATCTAGGACTTTCTCACTAAAGGTGCTATTTTTGGTTCATGATGAGGGTGTTTGGCATAGACCAACTGTTTCATCAACATACTTCAAAATAACTACAAGTCAGAGGGATATACAGTGCTACTTCTCATAGCTATGAATGGTAACAGCTACCGTAGGGGAATATATGCAATTTCCCTTGCATTCGATATGAGAGTCTTCAAAAATTACTCAGATCGAGAATTTGAGGAGACTTCTGTGATGTATCACATCTTATTCAGGGATAGGGATTATTATCAGAATCAGCCTCATATTTTCTTTTTGACGATGCATATGGAACCATCGTCATCTCTGCAATTAGAGAATTGGGCCAGACTTTTAGATAGTTAAACTTCATACCTGAGTTTGAAAGTGCATCTACGATCCAATTCTAGGAAAAGAAAGCTTGAATATATTGTATCACTTAAAGAACTCAGGTTTGAAAGGTTCCCTTGTTAAGTGATCACTGTAGTTTCTGGTCCTCTATATACTGCTGGGTCCTTCCTGATTTTCTGTTTTCCATAAAAAAAATAAAAAAATCATGTGGTTATCACATTCATCTTCAAGTCATTTTTTGGAGCTGTATCAAGAATGTCAACAATCTGGCTGTTTAGTAGAGCAATTCTTTGAATCTTGGCTTGCATTTCATTCTCGTCACATTTTATGTTAACAGTAGGAGAGGTGACCTTCATAGGACACTTTATTTGAAAACTTCACCACTCTATGAACTTCTGTCATGACATCCAAATGAACTCTTGTAGATGTAGGCAATGGGGATAAACTTCTACCCCAACACTGACTCATGACACAATAGGGAGTAGGGAAAGATTAAGAATTAGGGAGCTGCATGCACTTTCAGTGGCCAATATACAGCATGTTGTGAAAATACATATCCACCTAGGCAGGTGGCTTTAGCAGACTCGACATTGTCATGGAAACCTGGTGACCATTTAATTCCTGAATGCTTTAAATTCCTTTCAGAAAACAACTGTGGAATCATTCATCTTAGCGAGTAGCAAATTTGAAGGCAAAGAGAATAGCTCATCTCAGATTTCAGGAAAAGAAAAAAGAAAAGAAAGGGTTGTAGCTTCCCCTCAGTGCATGGAGAGAGGCTGGACAGATGGTGACAAAATACTTTAGCTAGGAGATTTTAGCTTTAGAATGCATATCAGACACTATAGTGGCAAAGAATTTAATACCCCAGGCTCCTTGGGATGAAGCAGCAAGAAGGTTGGTTAACATCGAGCGTGGTGTGTTGTTGTCCTTCATAGAAGACTGGAGGGATGCGGAAGCATTTACAAAACAAGAGTCTTTCTACTAAGATGCATTCGGGAGTTTGTAGGATACATGGTCAAGAATCAATAAAACAATGAAAATTGTGTGCTCTGTTTGGGAGAGATGTTATTTTTTTTAAAAACGAGACCTAAATAGATAGGCCTCCTCAAATCGACTAAAAAGGAAGAGACACGAAATTTTATCTGTTAATCAAATGCCTTCTAGATGATTGATATCTATACATGAGCATGCCTATATATAGGTAAAACATAAACCTAGATCCTCTGTAGAACAGATGCTGGCAAAATTAATAGGATCTAACAACTCCTCAATTAAGTTTACGACGAATTTATGGCCTTCAATATTTTGATATGCTATTGCATCAAAAATGTCCTCTTTACAAGGAAGAAGGATTCCATGATTGGCAAATACATATTTTTCATGATATGAAGATCTAACAAGGAGTGTTAGGATGACACGTACTGGTAACCAGGATTATCCAATCATTCATCACAGAAATAAGATGGCACAGACAATAATTTAGATTGACTTGATTGCTAGTATCTCACAAGTTAATTTTCTTTCAGGACAAATTTAGATACTTATGTAAACCTACTAATTATTTGATTATACTAATTATGTCAGAAGACTATAATACATTAATTAAGAATGGCCATTATGTTCACATATGGTTGTGTGATTCATTTCATTCAAGTGACAAAAATCTTTCATCATATTGAAATATATTGAGATTTGCAAACTGATTCTGATATCAAGTCCTAACATTTTCTGGTAAATCATAACTGTTTCAGACCTCCATTATCACTGGTTTGTTCATACTCCAGAATAATGCAGTGGTAATTTCTTTTTCACTCGATCTCAGTTTTCTATTGATCTCATTACTTGCATTCTTCTCAAAAAAGAAGCATGCTTATCCATTTTAGACTTTTATTAACTTATGTCTGATATTATAATCACAGGAACAACACCAACGAGGTACTGCTAATGGCATTGCCATGACAGGAATGTCATTGTTCAAAGCTGTAGGTCCAGCTGCTGGAGGTGCAGTGTGAGTGTCTCTTGTTTAAGATAACTTTTTGGTTACTTTTTTATCGGATATATGAAACATTTGCATGGTGCATCTGCCCTACGCTGATTTGTCTGATATTAACTATCAATCATGTCAAAAGAATCCACTCAGCCGAGCAGAAAGCATTTTCTAAAAATAATTAGCATTTCTTACAGAACCACGCAAAACAAAACAGAAAATATTTAGAGGTCAAAATATTATCTTTTTTTTCTTTCATTCAATGAAGATAGATATATATGACCATGACTATCAGTTACTTTCTGAATAACATGAAGCTATGTACCCATGTGAAGATTCTGTTTCAATGTTAGATGCCTCTCTTTCATGGCCTTCCAAAACCCCCTTACAACTTTTACTTCACTATCACCATCAACTCACTGATTCTTTTCTTTCACTGGGCACAAGAGAGTAATCCGGATGCATGTATGTATTCCCATCTAAGGGTTAGAACTTAGTGCGGTAGTAAAGTCACTCTGTTTTGTGTTGGACATCATAAATTTCATAATGAGAAACAACTGCATCAGAAAATAAAGCTGAGTACCGGTAGTAGTTTTTGGCATTATATTGCCAGAATCTTCTGCACTTGGTCTGGCCTTGATCATGAAAGTAATGAATTTCAGCATCCTTTGACAGCTGAATCACTCTTGGTCTTTCAATTTATGCAGCCTTTCTTGGGCACAAAAACGTCAGCATGCTGCCTTTTTTCCAGGTAGGACCTTTGCGAAGTTTGTTGGTTTTGTATCATTTGATCTAATACAAGAAAAGTTAGTTTTCTAGTTGTCTGAGGCAATGTCATCTTGCTTTTAGAGGAAAAATGGGCATCTCCATGTCCATGTGTAAGTTTTGGACTCAGATGTTGCAATTAATCATTTTCCCCTGGAGACAAATAATTTTGGAATGTTTTGAATTGAATATGCTTGGAATGGCTAGTTCCAATTGAAAGTTAGGCTTAAACTCTGTTTGCACATTGGACAAAGCCATTTGAAATCATAGAAAGAGTCTTTTAGAGAAAAAGAAAAGAAAGCTGAGACCACTATATCTGGTTCTGTTGCAAAGCTTACTGAGAAGATATAATGCATGTTATGGAGAACTTCCTCATGAGGAGTTTGCTACTGTTGTCCCTTGAACTTTTCAAAATAGTAATATATGCATGAACATTTTGCTTCCTTTTGTATAAAAGCCTGTGTTCACTAATTTAGTTGTCTTCAATGCAGGTGTCCAGTTAGTCTTCTTTATCTTGAATGTAATTGAGGCAATCGGAGTATTGATGACCTTCAAACCATTTTTGGCTGACCGGAGCCAATATGAGTCGCTGAATTGAAAGACATGATTCAGTTGAACTTCCATGATGCAATGAATCGAAGAGCATATTACGCATGATGCTTTTGCAGAGTAGTTTGTGCTCAATCTTGTGGCACCAGAAGCAGAATGCTCATATTAACTGGTATAGAAAAGAGAGTGACTGCAGCTGTTGGGAGGGAAATCATTGTCATAAAGGTCATTCATCGCTTGGAAGAAATAAGCATGTTGAAAATGCAAAGTTTCAGCTTGCAGATCAGATAGAGATATAGGCCAACACTGTTGGCTGTAACTTTGTATGACAATGAATTGTAGAAATAAAAGCTGTGTGTTAGTATTTTCGTTCAATCTGTCAATATTAAGCTCACTATTTCAGGCTTACATAACAAGTTTGTGTCTGTTCTCTTTGCTTCCTTCTCAATCCATGCATCAGGAAGACAAGTTTGTGTCTAATATGTTTACTTCGGTAAGGGTGGTTTTTCTTTAAATTTTGGTTATTGCTTTATAAAATTGACACCGTATGAACATATCTGTGGTTTTAGGCTTTCAGCTTCAAAGTTTTGGAGGATATTTCTCCTCTAATTGGCAGACTTCAAAATTGAATAAATCCAACAGCTTTTTGGTAGCTCAACATTTTCACTAATTTGTTCTGAGGGTAAATATTGTATAAGTTTAGCAAATTTACAATTTTTTTTTTCTGTTTTCTTTGACATTCCATAAGTTGAGGGTGGCAATTCTAATCTATTCAACCTCAGGAGTCCAAGTAGAAGGGCCACCTAAACTATTCCAGTAAACTCAAGTTATGAAACGATTTTGCAGCAAAACTGGATTGTGCAAAACCAAATACGCGGAAGAAACATATGAATCTAGTTGCAGAACCACTTGTCATTGAATCAGAAAAGTCAAGTTGTGATAAGTATAAACTGAAAGGAGGAGTAGCAACCATGCAACTTGGTTTTATATGTTCCACAAAAATGGACGAGGAGCACAAGGTACTCTTCAATTAGCTTTTAATATCGTCACCAAAAGCTACTTCAGCTCATGCAATTGGTAGCATAATCCACACACAGTGATAATAAAGCTAGATACTATAATGTGGCTGTAGACAATGAAAATTTTATTTAATTTATTTAATCAAGATAAAAACAAAATCGTCCTGATTAAATTAAATTAAATTAGATTATGTCAAGTCCATTTATCTTTGTGTCATATGGCTCTCAACATAAAGGTACAAGATCCATTTAAACTAAAGTAGATTAATTGATTGTCAATTCACAATGGTTTTATTAAAGTCCAAATTAAATGAATATTTTGGCAGTAATTGGGAATGCCATTATGCCTCCGTTCTTCTTTTCCAAATGGTTTTGTAACAAAATAAAGTATTATCTCACAAATTAGGTTGTTTTTTCCAATTCACTATTATTTGAGTAAATGAAAACTTCCACTACCCATTAGTCGCATCTTTTAATATGTTTTGTATGTCAGAGTATCACATTTTTTCAAGTGTATTTATATTCTATCATTATTACTCTGCAAATACAAATTGTACATTCATTTGTCTCTTCTTTCATTTTAATATTCGATATGATATGCGCTGTCTAGTTTTCAATTCGTAAATTGGACAAAATTATGTACATTCGATTCTTATATTTAGTAAATTATAAATTGGTAAATTTCTAATCTATTCCATATGTTTTCCAACTTACGAAAATTAAACCATATCTCCTAAATGGAAAGTTCAAAATCAACTAACAATCTTTAACCATCACACTCACCCCATTTATTAATTTTCCGTTAAAGGCTTTTCTCTTATTACACTTTTTTTTCTTTATACTTTGCTGAAATGGTATGAAAGATCACTATGTTTCGTATGATGTCCCAATTTAACCATGGGTTAGGGTTCATTGGAAACTAGTCATTATACTGTAAATAAGTTCTTTGCTCATATTCTAAGTAACTCTCAATAGTACGTTCTTCCCAAAATGATCGGGAGTTTAGCAAATAATCTTGCCCATATATCATGACTAATTACAATTTCATAGCTAGGACTGAAATTGCAGCCATTGAGTTTGTCAAATGTCCACAAAATTTAATTGAAATTAGACAGTCAATTTTCGGCAACTCGATTTTTATTAGCTTTCGTTAAATACAAAATTAGGCTGGTGCTTACTCGGATTGAAAGTGATTATGAGTTTTCGATTTCCATTTTATCCGACAAATCTTTATGTTTAATTCTTTTTTTCATTTTTCATTTTATGTATTTGTGTGTGTAATTAATTACTTATGCCTCACTAACTGTCGTGTTACCCATGTATCCCCCTGTCATTGCCAATATTTATTATTCTTACTTACTATTTTCTTTTCCATCTTTTCATTTTTCCTTCTTATTTCCAATTGTTTGCTTCAACTGCTTTTTTATATTTAATTTTTTTTTCCATTTACATCAACTTTGTCGTATTTGTGACTATTGACTAACAACCTAACAGGAATTTATGCCTTTCTAAATTATTAGTATTTCATTTGCTGTTATTGACCTGTATGATTTTTCATACTTTATTATATGTGCATTCATCACTTGCTCTTCAAATCGTTATTTTCCCTTTCCAAAAACAAAAGAAATATATATAATTTCATTTCTATTATTTTCATATCTGTTATTTTATTGCACTGTCATGCCCTCTATAAAATTGTTTGGTAACAAATTGCATGCCATTCTATTTTATATTACAAATTGATCCCTCATACAATATTTCATTATATTTGTTCGATTACTCCCTCACCCACCAGTTACTTTCTCCATCCCACTTGGTTAGACTTGTTTTCTTGTTTCATTCTATTTTCCTATTTCATTATATTGTCCACTTTCCAATTAAAAAAATGTAGTTAATTTTTAACTTCACTAAAATACCCTTATTTAAGGGTTATTATCACTTTACCCCATTAACGTTTGGTGTCACTATCAATTTCCCCCTTAACGTTATCTTTTCGTCACTTTACCCCCAAAACTAACGGTCAAACTTAACGAAATTTCTTAATTAAAGTGAAAAGACATGTTTAACCCTTAAAATTATTATCACTTTACCTCCATAAATTATAGTCTCATTATTAATTTCCCCCATAGAGTTATTTTTTAGATAATTTATTCTACCATTAGACCAACTTAGCAAGTTAAAAAACTTTAGGAGAAAATACCCTCCTCTTTGCATAATAAAAATAATATAAAAAATTTAGAGTGGCTATTCTTCTTTTTAGTATCAAGAAAAAAAGTCAAAGTATTAATTTCTTTCTTCTTGTCAATCTTATTACTATAAAAAAAATAGAAAGATGGAGAGGGGGAGGGGGAGAGGGAGAGAGGGAGAGAGGGAGCTCAATTCTTTTTTAAAAAATTACAAATAAGAAAGAATTAAATACTTTTATTATTTTAAATTATTTCACTTTTCTGTTTACTACCAAATTCCAATCCTAATCCCGATAACCTTAACGTAATACGATAATGTTAAACTTTTTTTTTTTTTGTCTTTGTAAAATCTAATTTTCTGTCTCCTTCTTTCCTATCTCATTTTCTTTTCCTAGTATTAATAAGTGTGAAAAAAGAAATTTGAGAAAACCCTTTTATTTTTATGTTTTTTGATCTCTTAAAGTGAAAAAAAGGAAGAATAATCATTCCAACTTTTTTTACTTTTAATTATATATAAAAAAGGATAAATATATTTAAAATTTTTTAACCATACTAGTTAGATTAACGATGAGGTAAAAGGCCTGAAAAATAATATTAGGAACTAAAGTGATTGTATCACTATAATCTAAACGAATAAAGTGATAATAACAACGTAGTAATGCTATAAAATAAAAGGGTATTTTTGTCCAAAATTTCTTAACATGTTGAGTTAAATTATTTATGGGGGTAAAGTGACTAAAAGATAATGTTAGTGGGTAAACTGATAGTAGTGATATAGTTTAAGGGGGTAAAGTGATAATAACCCCTTATTTAATGTACTTTATTATCAATGAGTATAGCTTACCGTATTTAATTATAGTAAGGCTAATACTTAATTCTTATTTAATTATAGTAGGCATAATACTTAATTTATTCAAATGTATTGGCATATCAAAGTGGGAGCAACTAAGGGGTCGTTATCATTTTTATGGGTATTTTACCATTGAATTAATAACAACCATTGGATTTAAAAAGGTGCCTTACTAACAGTATAATTACACAATGGGTAGAAGTGTAATAAGAGATTACGTTTATCCCTTAGCAAAGATGTAGAAATAGACAACCTATAGTACCAGTTCTATGTCTTTCATTCTCCTTATTGTGCTCACACTTTAATAAAACATCTTTCCTTCTCCTAGTTCTCCTTGTACATGATTAATTTGTTAAAAAAAATCCAAATATGAAAAGGTATTCCACATTTATGACTTCAAAAAACATTAAACTGCTAAACATATAAATGAAAAATCATTTCTTTATAATAGTGTCATCCATGTTTAGTGATTGTACAATTTTCATTATGCAATACAAAATGATTTTTTTGAATTACATTCTCTACTATCAAGTAAAAATGGGTTTTACAGTTGCAAGCAATATTTTCAAGTGTTGAAAGGTTCTCTAGTTGTATAGGTACAGATGATTAAAATACAAAGTCAAAATATTGGAATTTCTTTTTTGATGTAATACCTGCTATGTTAATTAATCGTACAATTTTGTTATTCCATAATACAAAATTGCTTCTTCCTTGTACATCGTCATGATTCTATTAATTTCTTTCCATATGATTGGTTTATAAAAAAAAATTAATAATAGAAGATTTCGTAGTTTTACAACTATAAATTCTTTGGAATAGTACAATCCAAGTTAATTGATGGTATAGTTATCCTATTTTGCGGAATGATTTTATTGATTATACATTCACTACTATCGAGTAAATATAGCCATTCTATTGTTCTGTTTTCCTTTTATTTTTACCTTTTTCATTCTAGAAATTATTATCAAATATCAAAAGGTCCTCAAGTTGTACTTGTACCAATGGCTAATGTACTAAGTCGAAAAATAAAAATTGTTTTTTCATGTAGTACCATCTATGTAAAGTAATGGCACAATTTCTCTATATTATAATACAAAATAGCTTTTGTTAGTATAATAAATTTGAATATTAAAAAATCACTCTAGTTTCACAATTACAAAATATTCAATTGCCAAATTAATAAGTGAAAATTTATTTCTTTGGGATAGTACCATCTAATTTCAATGCTTGTACTACTTTAGTGTTAAGCAGCACAAAAAACGATTTTCTTCACTATATAATTGCTATTGTTTAGTAAAACCGCTTCTATCTTTTCCATTTTTTGACATTAATGGTTGTACACAATCTTTTTCAGTATAAAAATGTGTACAAATAATTAATATAGTAAGTTAGTTTGCTCTCGTCGGAAAGTTTTCTAAGGGAAGGCCGGTTATGGAGGATGTTCGGAAATTTTTCATCTCTCTTGATCTGAAGGATTCGTTCTCCGTTGCGCTTCTAGATGGACAACATGTTTTGATCCACTTTAATAATGAAGCTGATTTTATGCACCTATGGATAAGGAATATTTGGTACGTTTATGGTTGTCCTATGCAGGTGTTTAAGTGGACAACATCCTTTCACGTGGACAAGGAGTCTTCCTTGGTGCCGGTGTGGTTCAGTCTGCCTAAGCTCCCCATCCATTTGTTTAACAAGTAGTGTCTATTCCAGATTGTCTCTTGCTTGGGACGGCCTTTATTTGTGGATTCGGCAACTACTACGTTATCACGGCCAAGTGTTGCTAGGGTATGTGTGGAAGTGGATCTTTTGAAGACTTTGCATTCACAGATTTGGATCCAAATTGGAGAGGGTCATGGGTTTTGGCAATCTTTAAATCCAGAAAATTTATCAAATTATTGTTGTCACTGTTACCGACAAGGTCATGGAGAAGAAGACTGTCACATTAAGAATCCTAAGCTTTGACCAAGACAACTATCACGTCCCGAGGCACAACCTATTTTAAAGCTTCGACCTAAGAAGGCTAATGAAAGTGGTAATCTGCAGGTTTCCGCTACGACTGCCACATACAATAGGCAAACTACAACGGTTTCTACTGCTTGGCAGGTTTCCTCTACGACTGCCGCAGACAATGGGCACATTGCATCTGCTTCTACTGCTGGGATTGGGGTATCATCAGGTGTAGTTGACATTCTCATAGTCCCAACTTCCGAGATTGGTTCTACCCAAATTTCGAATGGGTTGGAGTTGACGTTAAATCAGGCTGTTGTAATGACTGATGCTGAAGTTATTGTTGCTGAACGAATTCCTATTCAGGCTATTGGGCCAAGTGTATCACTTGGTTTGTTTGAGGTTGAGTTTCATAAGATACAAAAATTCGAGGGTTCGCTGGTTGGATCTTCTGCTCAAGTTAACTTATCAACTATGATCGATGATGGTATCAAATCTGCTGCTGGTCATATCATTCAAGATATGGTTGTTCGAGTGATTCAAGAAAATGCTGAAGAGGCTGCTAATTATGCTGGTGTTGCTGCCTCTAGTGTTGATGGATCCAAAGGGGAGGAGGAGGATGTTTTGGAAGAGCTTCCCTCTCAGGCAGGAAATCTGTCGCCGTGTCATCCACCTCGCCACAGGAATTTGGTGGAGCTCTCGCATCCTCTCGTTGAAGCGTTGAATGTTGATCAAGTGGCGGTGTTTGAGCAAGGGTTCAACCCAGCTAAACATAGGGGTATTCGTGCGAAATTCCCATCAGATAGGGAGCTCAGGTCTGTTTCAAGAACTTCTCAAAATTCATTTAAAGTGTTATCCCATGATTAATGCACTTTTCTGGAATATTCGAGGGATTTCGAAATCTTCTAATATAGACATTTAAAGAGATTAGTTATGATGCACAAATAATCAATTGTTGGAGTGTGTAAACCTAAATTGTTTATGGGAGAAACTGATGCAATTCGTATGCGTCTGAACTTTGATTACGTGGTGTATAATTCATAGGGTGATTTGTGGGTTTTCTTTAGTGGTCCATTTGGTTGTCAGATAATAGGGATTTCGGATCAACATTTGTGCTTATGTGTGCTTCATCCTCAATTTCCTTGTCCAGTGATAGTGTCATTTGTGCATGCTAGATGTACTTCTGCTGAGAGGCATTATTTGTGGAGGGATTTGCTTCAAGACAAACCATGTGGAGCAGTTTGGTGTATTGTGGGGGATTTCAATGTGATTGTGTCTTCTAGTGAGAAGAAGGGTGGCAAGCCCTATCATCCCTCTGAGGGGTTAGAGCTTTTGGATTTTATGAACAATGTTGGCATTTTTTATGTTGAGTTTTTGGGTTCCAGATTTACATGGTGCAGTAATAGGTATGGCCGGGCAAGAATTTGGAAATGGTTGGATCGAATGCTGATTAACATTGAATGTTTAGACATGGCTTCTTCGATTTTGGTTTCCCATTTAGTGTGTGAACCATCAGATAATGCACCGCTCCTTATTTCCTTCTCTTCTAGGTTGGATAACAAGTCTCGCTTGTCCAGATTTCTAAATATTTGGACTTCAAATGATGGTTTAAGGGCTGTAATAAAGGCAGCCTGGCAAGTAGAGGTGACAGGTTCTCCATTCTACATTGTACGGGTGAAATTGTGTGGTGTTGCTAGAGCTTGCAGTAGTGGAACAAGGAGATATTTGGGGATGTCTTCTGCAACGTGAAGAAGGCTGAGAAAGCTGTACTTATAGCTGAAAACTGCATGCAGTTGGATAACTCAGAGGAGGCTCATATTGAATTACAACGGGTCAAGACCGAATTAAAAAGGGTATTGGCCATTGAAGAGCAGTTTTGGCGTCAAAAGTCTAGAATTAAGTAGCTACAGCATGGAGATCGAAATTCACGATATTTTCATTCGGTGGTCAAACAGCGAAGGTTTCAGGCAATGATTCATAGAATTAAAGACGTGAGTGGTAAATGGATTATGGATGACGATGAAATAGGAGCAGAAGCAATTGGATATTTTGGTACATTGTTTTCGGTAGACCCTATTCCTGAGTATCAATTGTTGCATGCTATCCCTAACTTGAGCTCTGATATCAACAATAATTTGTTAGAAGCAATCCCATCATTGGATGAAGTTAAGAAGGTGATCTTTGACATGGATGGGGATAGTGTAGCAAGACCGGATCGATTTACGGGAAAGTTTTTCACATTTGCTTGGGAGATGATAGCTCAGGACGTCTACGAGATGATAGTAAGTTTTTCTGCAGTGTGGAACTTCCTCATTTTGTAACTGTTATGTCTATTGTCCTTATTCCAAAGGTTATAAATCCTTAAGATTTTACCCAATTTTGCCCTATTAGTGTTTGTAATTTTTTGTATAAGGTTATTTCTCGGATATTGGCAAGCCGTTTGGCATCTATTTTTTCCTATATTATTTCCCCTCAACAAAGTGGTTTTGTGAAGGGGTGGACTATATATGATAATTATCTTTTAACTCAGGAGTTGATATCTAACATTGGTAAGAAATTCAGGGGCGGAAACGTGGCGTTGAAACTTGATATGGCTAAGGCGTATGATAGGATGTTTTAGTTGTTTATAGTAAATATGTTGCATCGTTTTGGATTTGGGGAAAGGTTTATTGACATGATTTGGAGGCTTTTGTCAAATGTTTGGTTTTCTGTGATAGTGAATGGAGAGTCTTTTGACTTTTTAAAGTTCTCTAGGGGGTTTTGGGAAGGGGATCCATTATCACTAGCATTGTTTATGATTGGGGAGGAGGTGCTATCTAGAGGCCTGAACTTGTTAGCTTCTCAATCGGATTTCTGGGATTTAAAGGCCCTAGAAATTATCCCCCTATTTCCCACCTGGCGTTTGCGGATGATGTTACAATTTTCACTAATGGTTCCTCTCCGTCTTTGAAGAAAGTTATGAGTGTTAGATTTGTATCAAAATGATTCTGGTCAGTTAATAAATGCACATAAAAGTGGCTATTTAGTTCATCCTCAGGGTTCGGTGGTTTGGCATAGGGTTATTGAGAAGATCACCAATTTTAAAAGGAAAGGTTTCCCAGTTCGGTATTTAGGATCTCCGCTATACTTTGGTAGATGCAAAAGTGCTTACTTTGCATATTGGTATCAGGCGATTGCTAACAAGGTGTTCTCGTGGAAGTCTCAGTTGTTATCTCATGGTGGTAAGATTAGTTTGATTAAACATGTGCTTTCAAGCATTCCTGTTCACTTGCTTACATCGGGGGTAATGTCTAAAGGTACATTTCATATTATTGAAAAGGTTTGTGAGAATTTCCTTTGGGGTACATACCAAGAGTCGAATAAATTTCATTGGGTTGGATGGTGGGATCTTTGTTATCCTCCGGAGGAGGTTGATGTTGGGTTTCGATCCATTTATGAGAGTTATAGGGTATTTTCATGTAAGTTGTGGTGAAATTTTAGGAGTAGATCTTCATTGTGGGCAAGTTTTCTGCATGCTAAGTATTGTTACGGAGTTCATCCGTGTCAAACCCAAATCAGCTCTGCAAGCTCGGGTATATGAAAAAGGATGTTGGACATAACGGGGCTGGCAGAGTTATTTATATTTTGGAAGCTGAATAGTGGAAGTTGCAATTTTTGATATGATAATTGGGTAGGGTCAGGGGCTTTGTACCTAAAGGTTGATGTGCAAGGGAATGTGGGTTTTTATAATGCACTTGATACTGGGGTTTGGAATAGAAGATTGTTGTATCAAGTTTCACCGGTTGACATTGTTAAAAAAAAATTTGGATATGGAGGTTCCAGATAGGAACTTACTGGATGTCACAATTTGGGCTTCATCTTCATCAGGCATGTTTTCTTTATCTTCTGCCTTCCAGGAGATTCGGGATGTAAGAAAGTCATCATTTGTGTGTAGCAAGCTTCACCGGATTCATGACATGGGGTTCCAACCATTTATTTGCCATGCGGCTGTCAACATTTCAGACTTGGCTCCAGCATTGTATCGCAGGGTGTTTCTAGTTCTCAAGCTTGTCAAATTCTTCATAGATAAGTAAGTTATTCACAAATATATATATACTAAGATTTCTTCTAAAATAAATGTTTTCTGAGTTAATAAATGTTGCAGCCATGTATAAAGCAACGTTAGTCAATTCGGTTGCAGGACCTCATTAATTAGTGCAATAAAACATATAACATCTCCATTTTCTTTGTTTACACGTTAATATATTGGGTTTATCTCTCCATTTATCATTCATGCAAATATAGTACTACTACCTTCTCGAGAATCTAAAATGTTAAAAAACTACTACCTCAAACATATTACTATCTTAATTGGTTGAGAAATTTTTATTTTTTCCCATATCACATCGGTCATTACATATGAGCTTATAATTGATATGCCAAACATTGATTGACTGAATGAGATACAATACATAGACCATGAAGTGAATCAATATACATTAACTCCATGTGGTGTGAAGCTGTGAATCAATGGTATCCTTGGCTATCTACTCTAGAGCAGTTTCTCCTAACTCTCCTTTTACCTGTGTACATTTGACTATTTGAGCAAACTGCAACTCCATTAGGACTAACTCCACTTTGTAACTTAATCTCATTGTCTACCTTAAACTTTAATTAGCAAGTGTAAAGTTGAATTAGTCCATTACTTTATACAAATCGAAAAAGTCCACAGATGGCTGGTGCCACCTGTCTAGATAAAAAAAAAAAGCAATGAGCACTTTAGAATCTACAAGACTTATTAATGCAAGCGAATCTCTTCTCCCTCTGACTTAAACCTAATGGTTAAGAAGAGTCAAGGATTTGATTGTGGTGTATTTTCTCAAGGTTCAGTGCTCAAATTAATTCTGAGGCTAGACTATGCAATTGAACAATATCTGCCTCATAGAAACATTTTTAGGACTTGAAGGATGCATATTGGATTAAGTTTAGAGAGTTGCAAGATGTTGTTTACTGACCTCAATTCTTGGGGTCTGTGGCGCAACGATGCGAGGAGATTACAATAACAATGGTTCATTAGGTGTCTCCTCAGTTGCGGTAGGTTAAGCTCAATATATATAGTTGCTCGAAGGATAATCCAAAAGTGAGTGGAGGAAGGCGGATAATGCGGGATTCCTTGGGGCGATAAATTTTTTCTTTTTTTTGCATTTTTTGGATCTGGTAGTAACATGCAAGCTGAGGCCAAAGCTTTGTTGGTAGGGATTAAACTATGTTTTCAATGGGGAAATATGCAGTTAGTGGTTGAATCTGACTCGATGGTACTTGTGCGGATCCTGAATACAAAGTATCAGTGTCCGTGGTCTATTAGTAGGGAACTAGAGTAGATTCGTGTCTTCTTTTCTGATATCTTAAAGTTTCAACATTGTTATCCAGAGGCTAATAAGGTTGCTGATATTTTGGCGAATGAAGGTTGTGTCAGTCCACAGTTCGAGGTGTGTGCATATGAGCGAGTAGCTGAGTTACCGAGGCTGGCTAGAGGGGAGGACAGGTTGGACATGTTATCTTACCCTTCCTTTCAAAGGCGACGAAGTTCTAAAAGTCAATCTCCTTGAAATTTCTTTCTAGTTTGTATTATTTGAGGTAAGGCTTATGCCCTCTTCATTATCGGTTTGGTATTGTAATAAACTTTGGGCTGGCATCCAGACCCCGTGAACGAGGATTGCCAAAAAAAATTAATATAGTAAGTTGAAATATGAAAATTTATTTGTTTCATGTAAGACTTGTTATGTGAGAACCCCAAAAATTATCTTTATTTTATCTTATTTCTTTGAGCACATTTTCTTTACTTTACTTCATTACCTCAATTTCCTAGATATTTTTATAAGTGAATCAAGTTTTGACTCATTTTCTTGGTATAAGTTAGTACATGTTAAGTGTGAGAACCCTCACTTAAAAATATAAATCCTCCTAAATCACTTATGACATTTCCTTGCATTGCATTTCATTACCTTTTACTTGAATTGTAACATTTCCTTGAGTTGCCATTATTTTATTTCACCACATGCATTATGACCAAATATCCCTTTTATTATGTGTAAGACTTTATTTAATGGTTTAAGGGTGTTAATTAGGTATTGGAACATTTGGAGGGTAGAAACTTCATTAGTCAAAGATTAAAGGAATAAATGGCCAAGATTGAGCCATGTGGCAAAACCCTAATCATTCATCTTGTTTGACCAAAAGAATTAGCAAAATTTAAACCAACTTAGCTCCATTATCTCCTCCATATGGCCGACCACTTGAAGCTTCCAAGAAAAGAGAGAAAACTCCATTTTTCTTGCTTTTAAACCCTAACTTGATCCTTGAGCAAAAATCAAAAGTGAAGGAACCTAGTTTAGTTGAGTTAACTACCTTCAAGCCTAGTGTGTGTTTCAAGCTTGGAGCTTTTATTTTGGTGGCTTTTGGGTGATTCAAGCTTCACTTAAGGAAGGTAAATGATCTTTGAATCTTAGCTTTATGGTGTTATATCAAGTGTTTAAAGTTTTAATGGCAAACTAGGAGTTGAATGGATGATATTTGTGGTGAAACTTCTTGAACTAAACAAGTGGAAGTAGGGTTGGTTGTTTTGCATACCATGTGTTTGATATTTTGTCCAAGCTTTGTTTATGGTTTTACTTGATGTATTAACATGTTTTGGACCCTTTTTGAGCTAAGGACAACTCTTGGAATGATGCTTAAGTTAACTATAATGAAGGGATGAAGGTTGGTGTTGCAAGGGAACTTGTAGATTGTTTTGGTTTCTCTTTGCTGTGCAGCCTTGGAGTGGAGAGTTTTCCTTGCTTTTTGTGACTCATGTGCACCTTAATTAAGCCTAGGAAACTTGGCTAAACATTGGTTAAGTTTATGTGTGAGTTGAGATGGAAATGAAGCAAGCAAGTGGTTGTTTTGGGCAACTAGTGGACTGTTTTGGTTCTCCTTTGTTGGCTAGATTGTTTTGGTTCACTTAAGCATTATGTATGTTACATTTTAAGCCCCAAATGGTGCTAGATAACTTGATCCCCTGTATATGAACTCTAGGAGGTTGAATTGGATGAATTTGAGCCAAAACAAGTGAAGTTGACAAGAGGAAATAGAGTAATTTTGTTAGAGTTTTGAGCTGATCAGAACTGAAAAATCAGCCAACTTCCCCAGATCACTGGT
Organism: Coffea eugenioides; assembly: GCF_003713205.1. Classification (NCBI taxonomy): domain Eukaryota; kingdom Viridiplantae; phylum Streptophyta; class Magnoliopsida; order Gentianales; family Rubiaceae; genus Coffea; species Coffea eugenioides. Next base: position 55,531,620 of record NC_040036.1, on the reverse strand, counting down.
ATTGATAGGAGAGGAACTAGAGTGTGTATTTGGTACCGTTGGAAATCCCTTTGAGTCTAGTTTCCAACACCACTAACGGCACCTGATTCCGACCTTCATACAGAGAGATATGGCTGTTTTTCCAAGACTGCAAGGGCACGACTGTTTTACCCTCGCAGACTACTTTGAACTTAAATGAGATTTTCCTTTTGCTCAACTTTCTTGCACTTGTCAAACTTGTTTTCTTATGACATTTTCCTATATTTTTGGTTGAACTTGCATGGTCAATTGAGTAGATTTAACCACTCACTTGGTCACCTAATGAACTTACATTTGGGTTGAAAATGAACCAAGAATGTTAACGACTTTCACTCGTTGCCCTAGGATTTGGGAAACGGAGGTGATGGTTATATGCTATATATATGCTTGATTTAGTGAGTTTTTGGCCCGGTATGTATATGCTTGAGTTGAGGCTGTTTTGTGGTAAGAATGAAGTCTTGAATTGGCTGGAAAAAAAATGGTAAACACAAAGGAAGTGCTGCTGAAAATTTGTCCGCAGGGAACCTTGGGCAGTCTTACGAAATCTGTTATATCTTGGTGTACAAAAATTAGAATTGAGTTCTGTTTGTTTTGTTTGAAACTAGATTCAGATTACTTTCTACTGTACAAATTTCATAACTTTTCTCAATTTCTATGAATATCTGTGATTTTTCAAACTTGACTAATTTGCCATACCTGTTCTGTCTTTTGACTGGATGATGCAGCAACTTGAGGCTGGAATTTGACTAACTTGTGGACTGAATCTTACAAATGTGTCTTCTGGGAAATTGTAACTCTTTGAGTCTATTTTCCGATGGTGTAAAGTTTATAAATTTTGCACTTAAGAAGCTTGAGATATGATTTTTCAAATAATGTTGCGCAAAAACTAGAAAATTCTGTTCTCTTAGAACCGTTTTTACTTTCATTCCCACTTTAAGGTTGGAGTTGGTTAATCATTTTGGATATGGTTTATGAGTGGAATTGAGGTTTAAGTGAAAGGAAATGAAGTCTTAAAAACCTTAATTTCTTCATGTATTTTGGCTTTGTATTGCTAGCCTTTTTATATAATATGTGACCACAGGACTCGAAAGAGTTCAAGAGGACGAACCAAGGTTAAAGTGAAGGGTGGCAATTGATTGGTGAGTGTTCCAAGTACATGAAAATATTTACATGGAATGTCTCCTTGCTTGAATAACATGCTTACTTGGTTAAAGTAATTGCTCTTGAATTGATAACCTTTGGGACAAGGATGTACTTTATCATACTCGATAATTTGTAGTTCATTTCGTGATATTGATATGAAATGAAATGCTTTGTTTGCACTTGACTTGTTGGTCACTCGGGTGGCTATCCCACCGACTTACGTGTTACATGCTCATTGTTGTTAGACAATGCTAGGTACTTGATTTCTTGTCTCATAGGCAAGTGTGTACTTTATCGCACTTGACCTAGCTCGACTAAATTTGTGAGATTTTGTTAAAACATGAGTTAGCCGTTTTGTTACAACTGAAAAGTGGCCGGATTTGCTGAGAAAATTTCTGATTTCTGCAGCTTTCTTCCAATTTTCTTGTTTGATCAGGGTTCTTAACTACCTGATTTTCAACTGTTTGGACATGAAATACTTGAAATGCTTGAAACATGATATGCTGAACTTATTTGTGATTTGAATCTGTTTAGGCGAGTGTGCTCTTATGTACACTCAATTGACCCGACTTGACTGAATACTTGATATTTCCTTCATGCATTAACAAGTAATTTGATTTGTATATGACCTATATATTGACTTGAAATACTTGGTATACTTGAGAATGTGAATTTCTGGACATTACCTGTGACTTGATTCTGGCTAGGCGAGTGTGTCCTTATCGCACTCGGCCTCCCCTTCTTGAATGATCTTGTATTCGCTTGCACTTGATTGACATGTACTTGTATTTGTGCATGTGCTTGACTTGTAAGTGCTGAGCGGTAGAATGTACTACACTCCATCCGAGTGGGAGGTGCCTCTCATCCCGTTTTAATACTTTTATCTTGATTAAGTCGATTGGAGAGTTATCTCATCGACATTAGTGTTGAGCGGTAGCATGTGTCGCGCCCCACTTTTTGAATGTGGTGGTGATGTGTGTGAGTGTGTAGTGAAATGTGAACGTGTGTAAATGAAAAGTAAAAGGCCATGGGACTTGAGAATGCGACGATTTGGCCAAACAAAGTTCAAAAGGGGGTTTTTAATGAAAAAATGGAGTCGCCACTTGGTATAGAGTTAGGGTCCTACCTGCCTTAGTTTCACCATGGCAAACAGGTTTTGTTCCGGGACGGGGGATAACGGACAACATCCTTTTAACGCAGGAGCTGGTGGGGGATCTGGACAGGCGGTTGTGCCACCCAAATCTCATGTTAAAGTTGGATATGGAAAAGGCGTATGACAGGGTTGAGTGGCCATTTCTTTTGTTTATGCTTCGGCAGTTTGGTTTTGCTGAACAGGTGGTAGACATATTCTTTCGTCTGGTGTCTAATAATTGGTTCTCCGTGTTGGTGAATGGGGAGACGGCTGGATTTTTTAAGTCTACACGGGGTGTTAGGCAGGGGGATCCGGTCTCCCCTGGTCTTTTTGTGTTAGTTGCAGAATTCTTAGGCCGTGGCTTGCATCATCTCTTAAGTAGGCAGCCGAGCAGGTCTTTTGTTTCAGCCGGGACACAGGTGGCTTACCTAGCCTTCGCGGATGACATGCTTGTCTTTACTAGATGCTCGGAGGAATGTCTGACCGCAATCAAGGCTTTTCTAGCAGAGTATCAAGAGGCATCTGGCCAGAGGGTGAATGTCGACAAGAGCTCATTCTTCTTGTCTTCAGGGGCTACGTCGGGGCAGGAACAAATGGTGGCTAGGGTCCTAGGATTTCACAGGCAATTTTTTCCGTTCGCTTATCTGGGTGCTCCTATTTATAAGGGTCGGCGGCTCAATGTGCTATTTGATGGGATTGTGGCTAAAATGCGGGCTCATCTTGTCCATTGGAGTACTAGGCTGCTTTCATTTGGGGGTAAGCTGGTCTTAGCGAGGCATGTCTTAGCGTCGCTGCCTATGTACCTACTTCAGGTGGTTAATCCCCCAAAGGCGGTGCTTACACGTTTGGGAGTCATTTGCAACGCCTTCCTATGGGATCAAATGGGGGAGAGGCGTACACATTGGTCGTCTTGGGACAAGTTGTGCTTTCCTCTTGAGGAAGGGGGTCTGGGGTTTAGGTCTTTTAAGGATTTGGCACGGGCCTTTGCGGCTAAACTTTGGTGGCGTTTCCGGAGTGGAGAGTCTTTGTGGGCGGAATTCATGCACGCCAAATATTGTAGGGGGAGCCATCCATCGGAAGTTTCAGCCGTTCGGCCTTCACCTACTTGGCGGCGTCTTGAGGCGATTCGTGCTTTGGTTGAGCCGAACTTGAGTTGGTGTGTAGGTGATGGCCTAGTAGATTTCTGGAAGGATAGATGGGTGTTTCAGGAACCGTTAGAGGTGGTGGTGGGTCGAGCCGAGAGGCCTCATTTTCTGGTGGCGGAGTTTATTTCTGATGACGGCTGGGATGAGGTTCGGCTTGCTAAGTGGGTGCCGGATTTTGTCATCCGTGCAATCAAGGACATTCCCTTTGAGCAGTCCCAGAAGGATAGGTTGGTTTGGTCGCTTTCGCCGTCGGGGACTTTCTCGGTCAAGTCGGCTTGGGAATTGCTTAGACAACGGCGACAACACTCCTTGGTAGACTCCTTACTGTGGCCGTCGGTTTTGCCAGCAAAAATGTCTTTCTTTGCTTGGAGGTTAGTGCGTAACTTTCTACCTTTGGATGTGGTGTTAAGGTCCCGGGGTTTTTCGTTCCCTTCGAGATGTGGGTGTTGTTACCGTGAGGAGGAGGCCCTCTTGCATGTTTTTCTGACGGGACCGGTAGCTTCGGAAGTTTGGAGGAGAATCTCTGCCCGGTTTGGTTTTCAGTTGCGAAATTGCCCGAGTATGGCGTCGGTTTTTATCTCTTGGTACTTCACTTCAGCTACGACGGTAAAAACTCATATTCGGGTTTGTATGCCAATCGTGGTGTGTTGGTTTCTGTGGTTGGCTAGGAACCAGGAACGATTTCAGGGAGTGCGGTGGGAGGTGGACAAGATAATCCGCGATGTGGATTATTTTTGGGAGCAGATTGGGAAGGCAAATAAGCTTCGTCGGTCGCACTTCACGGGGGATATGGATTGTGAGTTGGTTCAATGGATCAAGTCTCCTGCTAGGAGAAGGGCTCCGTGTGCAATTGCCTGGGTCAAGCCGCCACTTGGTGTGCTGAAATTTAACTCGGACGCCAGTGTGGTTCAGGGTCACGCTATGGGTGGTGGTCTGCTGCGTGATTATCAGGGGAAATTGATTTTTGCTTTCTACAAGGAGTTCGGGGAACAGGATGTGTTAGGGGCGGAGTGTTTGGCATTATTGTTTGGTCTGGAGTTGTGTTCACAAAAGGGGCTGCGTCCTTCGTTGGTAGAGGTAGACTCCAAGGCTTTGGTGCAGTTGGTTGTTTCTGGGGCGATTGCTAAGTGGCCTTTGTGTAACCGTTTGAGGAAAATTAGAGGCCTACTCAAGGAATTCTCTGCGTCCATTTCACATATCTTCCGTGAGGCCAACGTTTCGGCAGACAGGTTAGCTGCGGTCGGTGCTTCTGGTGCCCAGGTTTATGAGCAGGAATTCCAGCTGCCGCCAATGGTTAGAGCTGCTTTGATCCTTGACTCTCGCGGGGTGCCGGGTGTGCGTTGGATAAATGAAGGTGGTTAGACTAGGGTAGTTCTTGGAGGCTGTATTTGGGACGGGTGGTTCCTCTTTTCGATCTTTTGCTTTCAATAATATGTGGGGCGTTTGTCCTCTTTAAAAAAAAAAAAAAAAAAAAAAAAAACCAAGTCACCCAAAAAGAAATTTTCTAAAGGAAAGATAGAAAGAAACCCCTTTTGAACGACTCCTAGTCCACGTAAACCAACGAAAAAGGTTCGGGAGTCACATTTGACGAAGGGGAAGGCAAGGATAAAAATCCAAGGCACCCCTTCGACCTAGCCAAGGCTAGTTGCGTGATTTAGCCCAACCTTTCCTAATTTTTCTACCCAAGGTATGTATAGCGTGTTGGATATGACTATATGAATGCAAGAACCTAGACCTAGGGGACATGGGGGAAATTTCTCTTCAAAGGGTGAGTGGTGCCAATCACATTAATTGTGAAGCCCAATAATGATCCTTTGGAGAGGTCACACATAAATCTAAATGACGTACAAATGAGTGGAATGCATGCCATGTGAAAATGTGAGTTTGTGTGAAGTGAGAAAAATGATAAAAATAATAGGATGTAAGTGGAGGTGTGCAAATGAAGATAAAAAGTGTTCGTGTGCAAGTGAAGGGATATAAAGGTGCACGTGTGCAAATGAAAGTGTAAAGTGTGAGTAGTTAAGTGAAAACGTCCAAAAGTAGTGTGAAGTGAGAATGTAGAAAAAGAGATAGAATATAAAGTAAGCGTATGTGATAGTGAATGAAAAATGCATGAATCCTATAGGAATGCATCAAGACGGGAACGGGGAGTCCTAACTTTGTGACTTAATCTTCCCTTTGATTAGAAGGCAAAACTAGCGTGCTAAGGCTATCGAGTAGCTACACTCGCTCGTTTCCCTTATCGAAAGGGGACTCTCAAGCAAATGAGCCCTATAACTAGTATGAGATGCAAAACCTAAAAATGAGGGGAAAGGGGAATCGAGGAGCATGCCAGATGATAAAACTAAGGAAAAATGCATGATATGTAGTGAACAGGCAAATAATGCATTAATGAAAAACAAAGGAAAAATCCTATTGGGTCTAGCGTTGGACCAGCCCTTTCTATGGATTCCTACTAGCGTTGGACTAGTGGAAACGTACATTCATCCATCACATTCATTCATAGCTATGGAAAGCGAGTAGACATGTCCAACACTTATAAACACGTAGCACATAACACTTAGCATGCTCGACTAGATGCAAGAGCCTAATAAAGCAAATTAACACATAGTGACTAAACATGCAAGACACATAAAGCAATTAAAGCCCTAACTATTACATTTGCTAGCTAGGCACATGTCTTCAACAGGTCTTCATCGAATGCTCCTCCAAGCCCTATCTATTACAAGCCAAGAGGTGTACACATACCCCATAATGAAATGCTTAAATAAAAGTAAAAGTAAATGAAACAAATGCAAGGAATTAAGTAAAGGCAAGGAAAGCGAAATAGGCATGCATATTCACATAACACGTAGGAGCACGTAGGAAAAATAAACTCAAGAATATAGAAGTTACCTCCCTTGCAATGGAAATCGAGTAAATGAGATATTAGCTTCAAAACAATAAAAAGGTCAAGGTACCAATTTATTTGGCAAATAATCACAAAGGATAAAAAATAAGCATGAATTTGAATCAATTAAATCATGTCGACAATTCACATTTAAGAAGTCAAGAGAAGAAAGGACCTGATTGCAAAGATTGACAAAAGTTTGGGGCCAAAATTAAAGAAAAATAAAGTTCAAGGACTCATTTGCAAATAAAGTAAGGACCCAATTGAATGAAACTGAAAGTTGTTGGGGCCATAGTGAAAACACTCGAAAGTCAGGGGACTGGAATGAAATTTCGTTATCAGGCTTCTTGGCAAAACAGGCCATTGGGCCATTTGTATTTATTTCGTGGGCCAAGACCTTCCAAACCCAATCGGAAATCCCAAAACAAATGGGAATGGGCCATTGTCACCTTTCTTGGGCCAAGATCACTTGGCCCAATCGGGAGTCCAAGGAAAAACAAGGGGGCTAGTATATTATTTTTGCCCAAACAAATAGCCAAACAAAAAGATGGGCCTTGACCGTTTAGCCCAAACCAAAAAAAAACAAACCAAATAAACTAAAACAACTTTCTTAAACTCAAACAAAAATAAACTCTTGGCCCAAAACACTTGTTTCATTAAATCCAACATGATAAAATCAAATAAAATTAATAATCCCCAATTAGAACCTACAAACAAGAATTAATCTAGTTAAAGGACTATTCATGCTTATTAAAAGATGACTCAAATCTAAAAGGGAGAAACAAAAGCACTTTTTCCAATTTTCGGGTCATATCAGAACAAGGGGGACTTGGGGGGTTCATATGCAATAAAAGCAGGGACCTAATTGAAGGACTTATGAAAGTGTGGGAGGCAAATGGGACTGAAATTGCAGTTCTGAACAAATGTTCATCTTCTCCAACGAGCTAATACCAGTTAGCATTTCAGCAACCAGAAATCTGGTTTCAATTTCTAACCATTTCAACGAACAATGAGACTCTCAATACTCCCTCTCATAACATCAATTCGAATTCAAGCATAAAGACATGAGACTAAAACAGGAAAGCTACAACGACTCCACACAGCAAATGTTCCATTTTCTTCATACGTAAAGCAAGCGAAATCATCTTCAAGTAGAAGGTTCATTCGGGCATTTTAACAAACAGCAAATGGGCATGAAAAAACTCAACAGATTTCTGCTCAAATTACATTACAACCGGCCCCAAAATTATCAGAAAAACAAAGAATTCAGTCCAATCAACATATGCATCATGTGTATTCAGAAATTAAGATCAACTAACAGAAAAATTGCATCAAATGATGCCACGGCAGACCCATTTCAAAGCTTGAGAGAAACTGAAATTTGAAGAAAATAACTTACAGGGCTATAATTTCTGAAGTCGAATTGAATCTGGAGAGGGGGGGTGGCGCTGATGGTAGACGGCTCTGTGGAGATGGCAGTAGAAGCCCCTGCTGCTTTGATGGCTACGGTGGCAGCGACGGCAGTGGGAGTTGAAAGGCGGCGGCAGAGGTGGAGAGTAGCAGACAGCAACAGCGACGAGTGCGGCCTGGAGGTGGCTTGGGCAGGCGGTTGGCTGCTTGTTGGTCGCGCCGGAGAAGAAAGGTGGCGCACGAGGTGGAGGTGCCGTGGCGGGGCTCGGATTGCGGCGGACCTCCTGGTCTTTGTTTCCTCACTTTTCGTTTAGTTCTTTCGCCTCTGCCCAAAATTCCTCCTCTAAATTCCAGATTTCGGCCGCCAGTTTCTTCTTTTTTTTAGTTCCGTTTCTTGCTCTTCCTAAATTCCTCCCAGCTATCTTCTCCGTTTTCTGTTCCCTTTTACTCTCCGCAGCCTCCTTCTCTGTTTTTTATCCCCTCTATTTCTTAGTCTTCCCCTTTTTGGTCCGTAACCCCCCAAGCTCCCTCTGTTCTTTCCTTTTTGCTTTAATTCTGCCCCCAAAACCCAGACGTTGCAATCCTCCTTCCTTTTGCTACTTAGCCTTTCCTTTTTTGTTGATTCCCTCCGACGGAAACCTCCCCTCTGTTTTCCTTTTTCATTCCTTTCGCCCCCAGCTTCCCCTTGTTTTTGTCTCGCCTCCGTCTTTCTCCTTGCTCGCTAGCTTTTTGTTTTTCTTTCTTTCTTTCTAGCTTTCTGTTCTAGATTTCGGCCGTCCCTCGCGCACCCCCTTATTGCTTGCGGCTGTTTGCCTTTTAAAGGCACCCCAAAGAAGGACTAAACCTAAGATGAAAGGCTAAGATCTCATCCTCCAAAAATAGGCTTATGTGCAAAAATAAGATAAAGTAAAACCCTAACATCGAAACAAATGAAAATTAAAAAATTAAATGATTAAAGTTTAATTAAATAATAAAATGACTTAAAAAATACAAATAAAAATAAAATGAAATTAATCAAAAACAGAAATAATATCAAACAAAATTCCTTAAAAATTTGGTGTCTACAGTTTGCCCCTCTTTGTCTGAGTTTTGGAAAAACTTGAGACAAAGAAGTAGACACCAAATGATTACCTGTGCCATTCGGTTGCCCATATTCGGATGGCTGACCTAAACAAGGAATTTTAAAATCGGGACTGACCCGAACAGAAATTTAAACGGGACTGACCCGAACAAGAATTTAAACGGGACTGACCCGAACAGAATTTAAACGGGACTGACCCGAACAGAAATTTAAACGGGACTGACCCGAACAGAATTTAAACGGGACTGACCCGAACAGAAATTAAACGGGACTGACCCGAACTGTAAGAATCATGGGACTGACCCGATGGGACTGACCCGATAAGCTTTAAATCATGGGACTGACCCGAATAAGCTTTAATCATGGGACTGACCCGAATAAGCTTTTAATCATGGGACTGACCCGAATAAGCTTTTAATCATGGGACTGACCCGAACAAACTTTTAATCATGGGACTGACCCGAATAAAATTAAAAATCATGGGACTGGCCCGAATAGAATTTAAAATCATGGGACACACTAGTGGGACTGACCCACGGCTAGCGGCGATGAAAATGCAATGCACACTAGTGGGACTAACCCACGGCTAGTGGCAATAAAAGTGAAGCGCTCACTAGTGGGACTAACCCACGGCTAGTGGCGATGTAAATGAAAACGCACACGTTAGTGAGATAGACTAGATACTAACGGTTGTAGGAATGGAAACGCACACGTTAGTGAGATAGACTCGATGCTAACGGTGGTAGGAATGAAAAACAACCCCAACGTGATTTTTGTGAGGTTGGCGGCACGAAATCCAGGCCCAACATGATTTTTGTGAAGTTGGCGGCACGAAATCCATGCCCAACGTGATTTTTGTGAAGTTGGCGGCACGAAATCCATGCCCAACGTGATTTTTGTGAAGTTGGTGGCACTAAATCCAGGCCCAACGTGATCTTTGTGAAGTTGGCGGCACGAAATCCAGGCCCAACGTGATCTTTGTGATGTTGGCGGCACTAAATCCAGGCCCAACGTGATAAAGTGAATGGTCAGTGGGATAAGACCCAATCCTGCCATCCAATTGGTCAAGAAATTGGATTTGATTTGTCAAGATACAAGAAATTAAATTTGATTTTCCAAGAAACAAAAATTTGAACTTGATTTTTGATTTTTGACCTTTGAATTTTCCTGATTTTTCGAGAGAATCTTTTTCAAAAATAATTTGCCCCCAGTGTAGGGCCCTTTTTCCCTTCTTTCTTCTCTTTCTTCGGCATCGGCCCTCCACATCACCGGATGCTCCTTCGTCGATTTCAACTATGAATACCTGCACAGGGGCTTACATGTACTCAAATTTTCATGAAACAGGCAGCGTGATTGATTTGAAAGTGTTGCTTGAGTCTTTGACGAAATCCTCAAATGGACTATAAAAAATTTGCCCCAGTGTGGGCTTATTTTGTGAAATCTTGCGAATAAAAATTTTGCCCCAGTATGGGCCCATTTGATTGCAAACAATTGGTTTGGATGCCTCTCCATTTATTTGAACAAAGTAAGAAACTGTGTTTTCTGTATAATGTGAAGAAAATTGATCGTCTTGCTTAACTCCACAAAGAAAATTTCATGATGAATTTCTCAAAATAATGCCAAATTACAAGAGATTTCTTCCTTACCTTAGCATCGAAGCTTTAGGTAATGGGCGTTATTTCTGATTTGGAAATGGGAGGTCAAGATTTGTCTTATTCATGTGCTCAGATGGTATGTAATCCCTTCAATACCACATCTTAGTGAAAGCAAAGAGTTTGTCACCCTTATTTCTTAAGAAAACTTAGTCAACGTATAAGCTTCATGGGCTTGCAAAATTTTGGGTAGAAATGATAGCTAAACATGTGAAATCTGGTTATACCCTTATGATCATGAGTGATCGATGAATTTTTATGAGCATAATCCTCACTTTGGATTGTCACGAAGGAATAAGTCAACGATGGACTTTATTAGCTTGTAATTTGGCTTGAAAACGATAGCTAAAGAAATAATTTTCAAAGGACATTGCACCGAAGATCGCATTTTTCAACATTGCCCTCATCTGGACTCCAAATTCTTGGACTTTGTTTGACTTTTTATCATCATCCAACAGCATCAAATCTTTTTGCATCTTTCTTTTGCATTCATTTCGCTCGTTTCTCTTTTCTTTTCCCCCTTTTTCAAAAATACCCTCGCGGGGTTTCACATGAAGAGCAGTGTCAACCTCACACCTAATCAATTCAGAAATACAGCTAAAATTTTCGACATCAGAGATTTCCTTGACAAGGCCAGTGCAAAGAACAGAAGTCAGGACTTTCGGCTTTGTAATGGGGTCAGGTGGGGTGCTTAAAAAAGTTAAGGCTTGAAAACGGATTTCAAAAGTGGCTTGAAGAATCTGAGATCGCATTGTTGCGCCAACCCTATTTTAGGGTTAGATCAGGATTTGCCTCAATTTATGTTCACTCGAGGCTTTTTCTCTTTCATTTTCTTTGATTTTTCGGCCTTTTGCCATTCTTTTGAACTTTCACAAAATTTGCCTCAGTTTATTTTTGAACTGGGGTTCTCTCTTTTCTTTTGTTTTTTGATTTTGTTGCTTTTTGCTTCTTCACTTTTCGAAATTTTCCTTTTCAACTCAAACTTGCCCCCAGTGTGGGGTTTGCGATTCTTAAAGGTTGCCAAACGAAATATTTCATTCTGAAGGCTCAAAAGGGATAACTAGGGATAGAATGTTTGATTGGAAAAGAAAAGGGCCTGACCTTTATTCCGTTCCTTACAATAACTCTGAAAGGAAACTTTCATTAATGGGAAATTTTTGGCATGTATCTGAATTAACTGATTGAGGAGGACCCTTGTTCATCCATATTTGTGAAACGTTGGCGATCCACGCGGACAAATCTCTTCCCTTTTTCCTTCAAAATTGGAACCCAAGTGGAAACAAATTTCCCAATTTGCGGTTCCCTCCTTATTCTAGCATTTTGTTTTTCCCCTTTTTGGAAAATTCTCCAATCTCCCTCCCCAATGCGGGGTACGATCGTAAGTGCTTTGAAAGGAACCACCAATTTTAGCTCAAATGAGGAGGCAAGGGATAATCAGTGTTTAGGTTGTAGAAATGACGGCCAAAGCATCATTCTTACACCTCATGACAACCAAAGTAACGAAATGCTCATTGAAAATCCATTCCCTTTTTGATATTTGAAAATTTCTCATGAAGGGTAGTGATCATCAAGGCGCTTATTCGAAACGAAATTATTCTTTTAAAAGCTCAAATGGGAGAGCAGATGATAATATGTGTATAAGTAGAGAAACGAATGCTCAAAGTATCATTCCAAATTTTCAAAACAAGCAAGAATAATGCACATTTTGCTTTCACTTAGATGTGATTGAATCGGATTAGACACCGCGGGCATTTTCAAGCAAAAGTTGCCCTAATTTGCAGTTTATCAATCCATTGGGGTTAAGTGAAGGAGAAAAGGTATCTCATTAGGCCTTTTGAGTGACCGTTCACCCTTTTTCTTTCTGAGCACTCTTATTGTATAGCTCGGATCACCAATCTAGTGTACGTAAGAATTTTAGAAAGCATACACTTATGAATTTCCAGGCTGGAGGTTGAGGAAATCTTCAATTTGGTCTTATTTCTCAAAATTCATCATAAAATCTCCAATGAATAAGAATAAAGAATGAAATGTACATAAATTTACACAAAACAACAATTGTCCAGAACTTTATTGCTGAAAAAGTTTGAAACAACAGATTCCTCGTTCAATTACGACACAAATGAGGAGAGAAACTTCTAAAGAGCTCCACATATACACTTTTCGTCTCCTTTTCTTTTGAAACAAAAAATGTATTAACAAGTCAAATATACAAAATTTTCCTTGAAAGCAATTACGAAATCTCTTAGAAACTCTTAGCCTAGAGCTTTCAGATGGATCTTTCAGGTTTCCATTATTGGATCTGCCCAAGAATCAAATAATACTTTCCAAACTTCATCGGATCAAAAAAATTGTTATCCAATATAGGGAAATATTTTCATCTTATTGAAACCTTTTTATGAATGCAGGGGAGGGGGGAAACAAAAGAAAAATACCCCGAGTTAGTAAACAAGAATATAAAATCGGTATGCATGTCCTATGGGGGAACCCTTTTATGCCAAGGGTAGGCCTAGCATGAAAATGCAATCCTCTAGGGTAGGCACTATACCATACCTGATGGATCTGATCAACTCATTGAGTGAAAAATAATTTTGAAAGAATTTGGTCAATGAGAGATTTGTCAAAATGAGGACAACGTCCGAATGGATTGATCACTTTTGATCGATACAAGAATTTACAAAACGCACGGGTTTGACCTTGACGAACTTCCTATCGAAGAGATTGGAATTCGTTTTGACAACTTTTCTCAGTGAAGCACGGGTCAAAACTCCAACTGATCAAATGGCTGGATGCAATGGATGCTTTTCTCAAAATCGACTAGGTTTTCCATTTTGAAATTCGACATTGACATCCTAATTGGTCAAATGAAATTGACAATTTATTAAAAATCGACCGGATTACCCTAAAAAGGGAAACAGGTCAAATGAATTGAATGAAATTTAATTTATCCAAAATTAATCAGATCACCCTAAAAAAGGGTAAATTGATCAAATAGATCGAACGAAACTTGATTTATTCAAAAATCGGCCGAATGACCCTAAAAAGGGTAAATTGGTCAAATGAATGAAATTGAATTAGTGACTTGTTCAAAAATCGGCCGAACGACCCTAAAAAGGGTAAATCGGTCAAATGAATCGACGATTTATTCAAAATCGACCAGGTGACCCTAAAAAGGGTAAATTGGTCAAATGAATTGATGATTTATTGAAGGAATTGGCAAAATGGATTGGTTGAATTGTCCGGCCATTGGTTATTTCAAAATTATTGAGGTGCATTAGTCTATGACCTTCTAAAAATCAAATTTTGGCCTCAATTTATTTATCGTCTCAATAGGAGGAATAATTTGTGAATTTCTTCAAATTAATGTCCTTCACGCAAGGGATTTTTACCAATTTTTGATAAAATGGCCAAAAAGTGATTATTAGATGCTCATATTCCGAAGATTACTCTATGAAAATGATCGGATCCTACCTTACCTTGTGCACTACCCCTTTGGATGGTACAAAATGTAAACGTGCAAATCTCACTGGATTAAGTATCCGAGACACAAGGTGGCTTATTCCTAAACATGGGATTCCCTATGTGGCATTCCCTTCTAGGGTTTATGTATGATGCCATTTATTAAAGCGATGTAAATATGTGACAAATATGGCCTAAAGGACATAAATAATGTATCGGGGGGAAAAGGTCTAAAATGAAATGTACTTATTGAAAATTAAGTGAAATGACTGAAATTTAAACATGTGAGTTATCTAATGGGTAGGTCACTAAAAAAAGTGCCAAAGAGGCCTCTTATTTGCTAAGGCACATGAATGCAAGCCAAGAAAACAAAAGAATGGTTAGTGCAATTGATAGTACACATAACACATTGGGAGCAATTAAGAAAAAGAAATACAATAAAGCAGGTAAAAGGGGTGGAACCCCCTCCCTCGTGCCTATCGTGCTTAAAAGGGTGAGGCTGACTCTAACCTAGGCAAACTCTAACATGGATGCATGAGGCTGGGGCTCACTGATGCAACTAGACTCGATAAGTCTCGGCTCCCAAGTAGGGATGTAATCGAGCCGAGTCGAGCTCGAGTATCACTATACTCGAGCTCGACTCGACTCATACACACAGAGGCTCGAGCTCGACTCGAGCTCGATCGAGCCAAGAAAATCGATACTCGAAGATCGACTCGAAGAATTTCCTCAGGCTCGAGACTCGACTCGATAAGGCTCGATCTTTAATCGAGCCTTATCAAGTCGAGTCTTATCAAGCTTTTTGACTCGATTTGACGAAAAAAACATATCAAAGGTGATGTTTTGGGAAGATTCAAAGGCAAGCAAGTAGCTATCAGCTGGAGTAAATGAGGCATAAAATCCATGATTCATCAATACAAATACAACTAAAAGTATCCACATTCTACCTCCCACAGTTAGCATCTTTAACACCCCTAAAAATCAGATTCACCACAAAGAAGAATAGAGAAGAAAAAAGGGAAATTCCCACTTGCTGGATTGCTTGACATGAAACTTTCAAATTCAGCAATTACCCACCAACGGTAGGTGCCCACAAGAGCAGAAAATATGGATGATTCTAATTCCTCGGATCATAGTTCCTAAGTGTGCTGCAAAAGTACCCAAACTAACCAAAATTCCCCACAAAATTTCAAAACTCAGCAAAACATGAGCTGAGCCACCAAATTGAGAGACAAACAATTATCTCAAACAGCCACAATATCCCAACTACCACAAGCTCAATTCAGAAACCAATGCCAAGATCTATCCAGAAATTCCTTTTCCCCACAAATATCACTAATTACTAACTAAAGAAAGCTGCTTTAAACAAGAACATGTCAGAAAAATATGTTCCTGGTTCAGAAAAAAAATCATGTTGAAGTTAGAAAAATGGTCTCTCATATTTTTCATTCAGTACGTTATGACCAGGCTAAACTAGGAAATCCCATCCCAAAATGTCCAGTTTTAAACCAAAAGTACAAGGTTTAATGTTACCGCAGGACAGATGGTTCAAGTGGAGTAAATCCAAGAGCAGGAGACTCTTTGTTCTGGTGGACATATACAACATGCCTAGCCATTTCAAGATCAGCATCCATCTCACTGTTGTGTTAACACTCACAACTATCAAAGCAAAAATAATCAATGCTCTTAACTTTAAGCAGCATGGTTTGCATGGTTTACGGCATAAGCTATGCTACCATGCTCCTTCGTTCACAAGTGTGCCTTTTTGACTTTAAAAGAAAAAAAAAAATGCCACCACCATAGGAAGAACAGAATGAATGAATCTTTCTAACGGGTAAAAGGTGGAATTTTTCCCCAAGGCCTTAACTTTTAAAGGCTGCACAACTGGAGAGAGCTTCTTGTGTATAAAATACAAAGCTTATGTTATATCACACCTAATCTAAACTACTACAACAGTTAGAGTTTGCAATTGGAAGCTCAGATTTCGTCCCCTTATCAATTCAGGATAACAAGTTTCCTAGTCGATCTTGGCCAATTTTAATGCCAGAGACACAGAGCCAAAAACAGAGGAGCACTTACCTAAGTGAGCCAGAGATGAGCAGTGATGAACCAGCGATGAACTAGTGAGATCTTGGTGCTTCGTCTTCGACACTCGGCAGCGATGAACCAGCACGGCAGGACACAGCCGACAGGAGACGTAGAGCGCGGCGGACTGGCGGAGGCCGGAGAGGCAGAGAGCAGCTTCGATTTGGGACTTGGGACTTGTTAAGGCGATGGCGATGGCGATGGCGATGGCGATGGAGTCTCACATATGCGGCGAGCAACGGCGTCGGCGACGAACGGAGTGAGGGTGTAGATCTAAATCAGTCAGAGTCAGTGGCTGCCGGCTGGTAAAGTGAATTTTTTTGCTAGGCTTTCTTCGAACAGAGAAGAAAGTCGAACAGAGAAGGAAGAAAGTCTTTTCTTCCTTTTTTTTAGACATTTTTTCTTTTTAGTGTTTTTTACAATTATGTTATTACTTTTTTGCCATTATAGGATTTTATTATAAAGAAGGGTATATTGTAAATTCCATATAACTTATACCCATAATGGTCATTTTATAATTATAATAAATATATATTATTTCAATTATAAATATTTTATTTAAATAACTCCGAGCTCGGAAAATGCGACTCGAAACTCGACTCGATTTGTAGTCGAGCTACTCGAAACTCGACTCGAACTCGGGTTGACCGAGTTCGAGTCGAGTTGTT
>NC_040036.1:55459323-55513940 GCF_003713205.1 Coffea eugenioides | reverse complement strand
CTATTTAAACCTAAGTTAAATGGGTTTCTTAAGCTACAAGTCACCTAAAATGTAGGAA
Source organism: Coffea eugenioides (assembly GCF_003713205.1). Lineage (NCBI taxonomy): Eukaryota > Viridiplantae > Streptophyta > Magnoliopsida > Gentianales > Rubiaceae > Coffea > Coffea eugenioides. The sequence goes on along the minus strand of NC_040036.1, from coordinate 55,513,882 downwards.
GGGTCCGGAGGGTTTTTTTGAAGATATAACCTACATATTTTGGCTATAAATAGATATTTTCGCTCAAAGCAAAAGACACACTGAAATCTCTAAATTCCAAAGAAACCCTGTCAAATTGCCTAGCGAGCTTTTTTCACTCAACTCCAAATCATGTCAAACAAATCCCTCTTCCGTTCGTGTTGAAAACTTAAAGATTCAAGTGTTCAACGCCATCATCAAATCTTCCGTTTTCTACGCCCAAACAGTAGGAAATGCCCTTTTTTTTATTGGAGAACAAGTCTTTTCGACCCTTCGATTGAAGTCTTTTGAAGAGAAGAATCAGGAGATTAATTTCTTTAATTCAAGAATTTTCAGAGACTGTAACCATTTTATTATTTGATTTAATATATTTGGTATTTGTGTAAGTTTTCTTGTCTTTTATTTTAGGTAACGAAATTTGTGCTTACAATGAGGTATAACACTGTGATGTGGTAGTACTACAAGAGATTGTTTTTGAGGTAATAGTTTTCTTGAAGTAAACAAAGTGGTTTAGGAATATTTTATTTAGTAAGTGAAAGGGTAGTTTAGGGTTTCTAAAAATTTTGTTACACAAATAATAAAAGTATGGGAGGTAAGTTATATTTTTAAAACTTTAGAGGTGCTAGGTGATATTAAGAGACACCTCAAGGACAGTTTCTGATATTATCCCATAAGAGAAAGAAGGGGAGGTGGATTGTAAAAGTCTAAAAGATGAAGGGTATATTAGGAAATCTATTAAATGACAGAACTTTTTAACATAAAGGGTACTCATGCTTTATGTATAGAGATATGTGCGTGTGCCTTTAGCACTAGTATTGTATGTATGTGTTTTTGTGTGTGTGCGTGGACTGGTTGGAAAAGCACACCCTTTGAAAGTGCAAATTAAGGAAAAAAAGTTATTTTTATTAAAAACCAATGCTTATTAGAAGTTTTGTTTGTTTGTTACAAAGAAAAAAAAGAAGTTATGATTTTTTCCCTTTTGCAAAAAAAAAAAAAAAGAAGTCATTGGAAGTTAAAATAGTGGAAGTTATTGAACTTTAGTAGTTATTTTTTATTAAAATTTTACTTTTCTTAGGGTAAAATTGAAAAAAAGATAAAAGATGATAAAAAAATTTTAACACCAAAACCGTGCATCATGCTTTATATATACTAGTGGGTGAGGCACACATTATGTCTATGCATATTATGAAAAAAACAATGAATTAATAAATTTTAAAAAGACAAATAATATTGAATTAATTAGATGAATAAAGGGTGAGAAAACTTTATGAAACCTACCGTTATCATTTTTTAAAGGGTTATTATCACTTTATCTCCTTAACGTTTGGTGCTACTATCAATTTCCCCCTTAACGTTATCTTTTAATCACTTTACCCCCAACACTAACGGTCAAACTTAACGGAGTTTGTTAATTAAAATCAAAAGACATGTTTAATCCTTAAAATTATTATCACTTTACCCCATAAAATATAGTCTCATTATTAATTTACCCCCTAGAGTTATTTTTTAGGCAATATATCCTACCATTAAACCAACTTAACAAGTTAAAAAATTTTAGAAGAAAATACCCTTCTCTTTGTATAATAAAAATAATAAAAAATTTAAAGTGACTCTTCTCCTTTTTAGTATCAAGAAAAAAAGTCAACGTATTAATTTCTTTTTTCTTGGCAATTTTATTAGTATTGAAAAAAATAGAAAGATGGAGAGGGGGAGGGGGAGGGAGAGAGGGAGAGAGAGCTCAATTCTTTTTTTAAAAAAAAATTACAAAAAAAAAAGAATTAAATACTTTATTATTTTAAAATTATTTCACTTTTTTGTTTACCATCAAATTCCAATCCTAATATCGACAATCTTAAAGTAATACAATAATGTTAGACTTTTCTTTATTTTCTTTTTTTTTGCAAAATCTAATTTTTTGTCTCCTTCTTTGCTATCTCTTTTTCTTTTCCTAGTATTAATAAATGTAAAAAAAAAAAAAGAAATTTGAGAAAATCCTTTATTTTTATGTTTTTCGATCTCTTAAAGTACAAAAAAAAAAAGAATAACCATTCCAACTTTTTTATTTTTAATTATATATAAAAAAGGGTAAATATATTTAAAATTTTTTTACCATACTAGTTAGATTAACGATAAGGTAAAATGCCTAGAAAATAATGTTAGGAACTAAAGTGATTGTATCACTATAATCTAAATGAATAAAGAGATAATAACAATGTAGTAATGCTATAAAATGAAAGGGTATTTTTATCCAAAATTTCTTAACATGTTCAGTTGAATTATTTATGAGGGTAAAGTGACTAAAAGATAACTTTAGGGGGTAAACTGATAGTAGTGATATAGTTTAAGGGGATAAACTGATAATAACCCTTTTTAAAAATATTATATGAGTGTCATGGGTTAGTGGTAGTTTAGAGGAAGTTATACTAAATATTACTGAGAAGGAAAAAAGAGAATGGATAAGAGAAAAAGGGGAAGTGGGCTGTAAAAATTGTAAAAATAAAGGATATATTAGATAATCTATTAAATGATAGAAAATTTTAACACCAAAGGGTGCTCACGCATTATATATATAGAGATATAAAGAAAGATAGTGTTAAAGGCACAAACCAATGTGTGCGCAACTCAAGGAATTAGTAAAAATTTTTTGAGCATATTTGTTGAAATCATTTTAAGGAAAATTTTTGTTTTAGGTTGACAATAACTATGGAGAAAATTCACTAAAAATAAAATCTATAAACAGATAATTATTTTGGTAGTAATTCATAACAACAATTGATAGTTGTTAATAAAAATTAAAGTTTCCTAAATAAGCTCAAAAAATATAATAATAAGCAATACATGTTACTTGATAAAAGAACAGATTGATAATTAGGGGTGGCAATTTTCGACACGACCTGAAAACATGACATGGATGTAACACAAAATTAATGGGTTTGGGTTGAGGTTTCGCAGGTTAGGATAAAAATCGGTTTGAACTCAATGAACTCGAAAAAAAATAGGTCGAATTCAGGTCACCTACGGGTTGACCCGATAACCTGTTTATAAATTAAAAATAATTTAATAAATATAAAAATATTTTATCCAACTAAACTAAGTTATTCTTTTTTCCCCAAAGGCATTAACCACTTAATCTCAAATGAATTTGTTTAACTTGTGTGAAGTTGGAATTATTAAGTTTGGATAAATGATATATTACATTATTTTCTATTTTTATAGTATCTTAATTTATTTTAGATCTAGTTTGGGATAAAACACTTTTATTGTGTTTTAATTTATTTCAGATCTGTTTTGGAATTATTTTATCAAAAATTTTATTACTTGATTATGTAATTAGGCTTTTGTGAAATTGGTTCTGCTAGAAACTAGAATGGTAAATTAATAAGTTGAAATTATGTTTAAGATTATTCGGGTTGACCCGCCAACTCGAAATTTTCGGATTTGGGTCAGGTATCCTGACCCGTCTTGGGTTGGCGGGTAGTGTTCGAGTCAACGAATTTTTTGTTGTATCTGCGCGTCAATCCGACCCGCCAATTCGTTTCTGACTCGATTGCCACTCCTGTTGATAATGGATAGTTATCAAGGATAGTTTGGCAAGAATATAAAGTATTAGAATTTCTGTGTGTGCATAGACTATAGACTATAGACTAATAGGAAGGGCACATACTCTGTGTGTGCACATTAAAGAAAAAGATAATTTCTTGGTGATTATTAAAAATTTTATTATATATATATATATATACACACACATCCTCACGCACACACACATACCTATTTACTAGTTGAGAGATTCTAGAAGGTTTCCATAACATGTATCAAATCCTAATATTATTAAATTATTTTATTTTTTTAGTAAATTTGATTCATGTTATCCAATAGTTATATGTTGGTTTAATTTAAATGTTTTAATCCCTAGCTAGTACGGGACATAAGTTCAAATGTCCAAATCCATGCATTATTCTAAACTTTAAATTATTTTAAATCGTTTGTAGTTCCCGTACTAGTATGGATGTATATATACAAAGAAAGGACACTACGGATGGTTTTTGTTAATTAGTAGCTTATTAGTGTAGCCATAGCAATTATACGAAGAGTATCGTGGCAACAGTTACGTAGGAGTGGAAAGTTTGACAAATAAGCTGTCGATTGATGAATCTTGAAATAGAAAATTTGAAATAATAAATAATGACACAAATTTTAGCACCTAAACTCAAGATTCATGTATTGTATATACTAAGCGTTGAGGGCACACTCGATCTCTTTGCAATTTTAAAACAAATTACTTCTTAAATGAAGGAATTTAGTAAAAGGTTTTCATCAACCAAAAAAAATAAAAGGTCAATAACACTATGCCCTCCTCAATGAAAACAATAAGCACTTTACCTACTTGAGAATATTCTGTTTGTTATTTGTGTCAAGTATTCCACTTGAAAAGGCAGAAAAATGGACTGCTTAAATATGTTGACAATTTTATCATTATGTTGTAATTTTATCTTCAATCAGCTTGATCCTATGTAATATATGTAATATTTATTAACATATGAAATTCGATAAATTGGTCGTTAATTAATCGGTAATCAAATTTTATATTCTCAAACTGTTTTACCAAGCCTTAAAGGTTTGATATCAATTGGTTTTTCCAAATTTCGTTTGTATCCGATCTACATAGGATTGGCCCTTTTTTCAATTTTTTTCGAAGTGAAACCTCTAAATATGTGTTTTTTTTTTAAAGAAAGCCTCTGATGCTAAATATGACTTCTATTTCTCAATAAATGTCTTTTATATATTATTGCAATTGATTAAAAACACAAGGGTAAAATTGTCAACATATTTAACCAGTTCATTTTCCTGCTTTTTTCAAAAGGAATATTTGTCACAATTTTGGATAGGAGTTTATTTGGATGATATATTTGAGATAATTACTGTAGCATTTTTTGTGATGTAATGTATATGAGATAAAAAGGTGATTGAAATTTGTGAAGTAAATTTTTTTATTTCAAATCTTCCTAATCCAAACACATTATTTTCATTGAAGAGGGTAAAGTGTCATTACCCCCTACATTCAAAAGGGTAAAATTTCATTAACCCAAAAAATAAAACTTTAAATAGTTTTTGGATAGGATTCATGTTTATTTGGGCATATCTGAGATAGGGGGTACAACAGAAGGGAATTGGGGATACAACAACAGGAGAGCCTAATCTAATTGGACTTCTTTAACCGTCAAAATGATTCCTCAGTCTCTTTGATTAAGGTTACGAATAGTTGTCAGTAATAGCCGTTGTAAACGATATAATAATTTTTAAATAAGACATAATTTTATTTAAACTATTTATAAAAGTTAATAATAGAGACGCAATTAATATATATGAGATTCATATGAATAGTAATAAAATATTACATATTATAAAAATGTATAAAAAATTTACATAAAATTATAAAACATTTTAAAAAATATTGCATTGTTCAAAAATTTACACCAACCATCCCTGGCCACTTCCTTTTTTTATTCCTCCCTCAATCTTGACATCTGTTCACAGATACTAACCTCTGTCAGCTTTTCTCACTGTGATGTGACTTTTTAGATTTGAATATCTCCCTCTCGGTTAGTGGGTTACTAGCCGGTGCCTTCTCTCTCTCTCCAATTAATTGTTCTCCAATTCAACGTGATGTGTTGTCATTTTTCCTGTCAATAGGAGAAGTTGTCTACCAGAGATGAACCTCATTTTGGCCCTAAGTTCGTTGCCCTCCGAGCTATGATTACACAGATGATTGAATTATTGTATGAAAAATATACAATTGAATAATTGTAGGAAAAATGATTGATTCAAAGCACACAATTGGCAGTCCAAGCTAAATTGTAATTTTTGTTCTATTTTGCCATGATACATTTGCGTGTGATTATATTACATCTATTTCACTTTGATAGTTTTATTTTTTTCATTCATCTGTATCAAATTTACTTTTCAATTGAAAATTTAGTTAACTTGTATCTTCTTTAAAATACTCTTATTTAATGTATTTTGTTATAACCTACCTTATTCATAAGTAGGTGACCTGAATGAAGTTATTCTTTTTATCTAACTAAACTAAGGCCCTGTTTAGCAAGTAAGTTTTTTGAATATTTATCTAAAATTTTACTGTAGCTTACAGTAGAAGTTTTTAAAATTTTTTTTGAAGTGTGTGTTTTTTTAATATTTTGAATTGTATAGTTTAAAAATTTTGAAAAGTTTTTTGAGATTACTGTAGTTAAAGTTTTTAAAAAACTTGTACCAGACAAACTTGGCAAAAAATTGGCTGCCAAACAAGGCCTTAGTATTAAGTGTGGATAAATGATATATTACATTATTTTCTAAGTTATTCTTTTTTCGCCAAAGGTATTAATCACTTAATCCTAAATGAATTTGTTTAATTTGTGTGAAGTTCGAATTATTAAGTTTGGATAAATGATATATTACATTATTTTCTATTTTTATTATATTTTAATTTATTTTAGCTATAGTTTGGGATAAAACACTTTTATAGTGTTTTAATTTATTTCAGATCTGGTTTGAAATTATTTTATCAAAATTTTATTACTTAATTATGTAATTAGCCTTGTGTGAAGTTAGAAATGATGTTTCAGATCATTCAGATTGGCCTGCCAACTCATTAACTTGAATTTTTTGGATTCGGATCAGATACCCTAACTCATTTCGAGTTGTTAGGTTGTGTTCGAGTCAGCGACCCGATTGCGACCTACCAACTATATACGTTGTTTTACAGCAATAACTTTACAAGGAAGATTAAAAATGGAGCGGTAAGTAAGATTTTTGTATATTGAATTATGGGTGGCCGGCAGTGTCCTGTACATTGGTTGTCCTGACCTTTATGTTGACTACTGCAATCCTATCATATTCCCAACCCAATCCTAATCCTGACTATTGGTATGTTACCATAATGCCCGCGACGTTAGAAATAATGTCCAAGTGTACATATAGACATAATTGAAAACAAAACAAATCCCAATTCAAATTACTGGAAAGTTGCACATGCATCTAATCAGTCGTACAAATGTCACCACTATCATGTCCATTGGCAGAATTTATCTAATCCTTCACAAGTGGAAGGGAAAATAGCCAATTTCATCCCTAAAATTTTCACTAGTATTGATTTAGTCCCTAATTTTTATTCCTAATCAATTTGATATATGAACTTATTTTGCAGTTTCAATTAAGAACTTCCGTGATGGCTTCATCACCTAAAACTAATTTGACTCTTAATTGACAAACTAAACAAAGATATTTTAGAAACATCACTTATGGGGCTCTAATAAATCAAATAAATTGTATAAAAAATCACAATATTAAGCTTTAAAAAAGTTTTACTTGGTATTTTTTACACAATTTAAAAGTTTTATTCAGTGATTTTTTATAAGATTTACTTGTTTTATTACAGTACAAATGTCACCACTATCATGTCCATTGGCAGAATTTATCTAATTCTTCACAAGTGGAAGGGAAAATAGCCAATTTCATCCCTAAATTTTTCACTAGTATTGATTTAATCCCTAATTTTTATTCCTAATCAATTTGATATATGAACTTATTTTGCAGTTTCAATTAAGAACTTCCGTGATGGCTTCATCACCTAAAACTAATTTGACTCTTAATTGACAAACTAAACAAAGATATTTTAGAAACATCACTTATGGGGCTCTAATAAATCAAATAAATTGTATAAAAATCACAATATTAAGCTTTAAAAAAGTTTTACTTGGTATTTTTTACACAATTTAAAAGTTTTATTCAGTGATTTTTTATAAGATTTACTTGTTTTATTACAGTACAAATGTCACCACTATCATGTCCATTGGCAGAATTTATCTAATTCTTCACAAGTGGAAGGGAAAATAGCCAATTTCATCCCTAAATTTTTCACTAGTATTGATTTAATCCCTAATTTTTATTCCTAATCAATTTGATATATGAACTTATTTTGCAGTTTCAATTAAGAACTTCCGTGATGGCTTCATCACCTAAAACTAATTTGACTCTTAATTGACAAACTAAACAAAGATATTTTAGAAACATCACTTATGGGGCTCTAATAAATCAAATAAATTGTATAAAAATCACAATATTAAGCTTTAAAAAAGTTTTACTTGGTATTTTTTACACAATTTAAAAGTTTTATTCAGTGATTTTTTATAAGATTTACTTGTTTTATTACAGTCTCGTGATAATACCTCTATTTAATTAGTCAATTAGGAGTCAGATTAGTTTTAGGCCGTGGTGCCATCATGGAGGTCCTTAATTGGAACTACAAAATAAATTCAAATATCAAATTAGTCAGAAATAAAAGTTAGGAACTAAATCGGCACTCATAAAAAATTTAGGGACGAAATTGGCCATTTATCCAAGTTGAATCTATACCAGACACTTCCTTTTTCGAGTTCCACGTTTTTTCCATTGACAGACAACATGAGAATGACTGACTTGAAAATGAGAGTTCTGATAAATAATTTTGATCCACAGACCATCCATGGCTAAGCCCTTTATTGGTTCCTATATTTGCGTCTAGTTATTTCATTTGTTTGATTACAGACAGGCGGTGTGGTAGTGGCGGTGGTGCTGAGAATTTGGTAAGAAAATGGCAAACAATGGGCTCCAAGAAACACTGCTGAAGAAACAGTACCATGAGAACTGCCCTGGTTGTGTGGTGGATGAGATGAAGGAGAGGCAGGAAGGTGTGCCCATCAAGAAGCTTTTAACCATGGGGACCATTGTGCTATCTGCAGGTAACTGAAGTTTCTTTAAATTTTGCTCTTCTCTTGCTGGATTGAATGTGAACTAAGCAAATGTGATTACTGGAGTTTGGTTTTGGTTTGTTGGTCTGGTAGTTGGCCAGCTAGTCTTATTGGATATTGGGAGCGGGAGCAAATGTATGAAAATTGTTCAGGGTGAGACTAGTGATCTGATCTGCCCTGTTGCATTTAGGATTTAATTTTGGTTCATGAGTTCGAGAAGTGGAGAAATAGAACTAGAGAAAGCAATTTCAACTCATGAATCTGAGAGTTTTAATCAAAGATAATTCCTTCATCTCTCGTATTGACCCTCAAGTGGTTTAATATTTTGGTTTCTCCCTTCTCTGGCTGCAATAATATAGTCTAGAAGATGTGTGTTTAGTTTCCCTGAATTCTTGTTATCGCAGAAAAGAAACGGAAACGAAAACTCTATCTTTACTATCACTTACTTTGAGCAAGCTTCCGTAGAACATCCTGAAATTGTAGAAGAGAGAAAGCTTGTTATTATTTAAAATTCTACTGTTCTTTTGAAACATCTCTGTGGCATATTGGATGACTCGTGCTTTTATATTAACTGGTATGTTTCCTATTAACTCATGCTTTTCTATTAACTGGCTATAAAATGTCAAGAAAAAGGTCCTAAGGGCCTTAATTTTTTCATCCAAGGATCTTTAGAGATTTTTAATAACTAGCAGATGAATCTTATAGACAATGGCTGGAAAGACATAATATTTGATCCTTTCAATTTGGCCCACTGAATTAAAGGCAGTCAATGGTATTGACTGAACAAAAATATCGCCGGGGCAGGATGAATGTGAGTGATTATTACAGCCAATGAATGACATTGACCCTTTCAAGAGAAAGGAAGCATTGTTTTCATATGGTTCTCTTTGTGCTTTGTGGGACCATGCATATCTGAATTTTTCAGGCAGGCATATACCAAATTTGTATTGATCTGGTGACATTTCTCTGTAGTGGGTAAAACAGAAGAGTGGACTGGTATTTTAATTGACCAGATGGAGATTCTGAATTCTGCATGGTAGTAAACATTTGTTCTTAGGTTGTGCTGTTGGACAGCTAAGAATGCTAATAAGAACGTCTCAATCCAATACAAGTGTCGAGAAATTGATTCCCATTGCAGATTCATGTGGATTCTGAAGGAAATCTACACTTTTAGGAATAACTTCTGCCTGAAATTAAGAGATCTTCTTCTTCATAGAGTTTGGTTTGGATGATATTAGTTCTGCCATTGGGAGTGTTAGACAGAAGCGGGTTATTTTCTCTATTTTATCCTGTAATGGTTTCTTATTACCTTAGGTATAAAGTGGGAACTACTTTCATTTAATTCAGTTATATTGCAATAACTTTTCTTTGTACGTTATGGGTTATTTTTGAAAAGATCCAACAAAAAAGGTATAAAAGATGAACAGCTGGCATGTTTTTGCCTGAACATATGAACAAGCAAAATGTGGTTCGCTACCTCACATGGAAGCAGAAACTGAGATTAGATGATAGAACTGAACTATCAAGTCAAGTGACTTGGTTTGACTAAGCACAAATATCAAGAGGTTGAACTCTATATGAGATTGAAGGGAAATTTAAACCATGTGAGTTCACCACATTAGTTTATTCAAATTGGAGGAACAGAGAAAGATGTGTTGCTACTGCCAATTTTCATGCATTCAGTATTTAAACGAAATATTTATTTAAAGTTCAGACTCTGGTTTATGACTACTGTTTTTGGTCACACCAAATTTTATAAGAGATTGAATTTGAACAGAGGAAATGAGACATAATAGTTTACAGCAAATAGTTTGTGTGTACATCATGTCTTTTCTTGGTTGCAACAATATTCTTTACTTACTCCCGTTTGGGGACATATTTTTTATCCTAGATGAGTAAATGGTTCATCTGGGATTTGTGACACAAACAAATACCTCTGGATATCTCTATATTATTGCCTCTTATTGCTTAGTTTTCCTTTTTCAAGTTAAATGTTTGGCATTTTTACAAAACCTTTATGTGTATAGCTTCGTAGTTATTTACAAATGTTTTTAGCACTTACATGAGGATTGGTTATTGTTTTATTGACAATTTCAGTTTTATTGCAAGGTCGTGCTCTGACATCTTTTTCTCTGTCTTTGGTTGCTTCCTCAGCACTACCAATTGCATCTCTTTATCCATTTCTTTATTTTATGGTAAGTATATTTGAGCCAAATTTGGTTGCACTGAACTTCTGTTCAATTTCTGTATATGCCCTTCTATTTAATTGTCCTGAGTAGCTTAGTTTAAGAGTCTTTTGATTTACTTCTTATAAGGATTTGGCATGGGATTCCTTACTGTTTCATGTCAGATATCTTGTTAGTCTTTCAAACTTTCAGTGTTGAAATACCGATATTTTACTATTTCTGCCTCTGGAGAAATAAATTCATTTTCTCCTTTAGATCTCCTGACCTATAAAATAAGCTTATTCTTTTAGAATTCTAATAGACCTACAAGAAGCTAGTGGTTTCAGGCTGGTGGCCTTTACTACAAAAACATGATCTGGAGATAACTAGACTTGAAAAACTATTTGCATCTACCTTCTTTTCCCTTACCAAATGGCAGATCTGCTTTACTGAAATTTCATTTTAAAACTTGACCTGTAAGAAATTGGCCAGTCATTGTAGTGTAAAAAGACACATATGTTGGCAATGCTTTGCATTTTTTACTTTTCCACAAATTTTGCAGTCTATGGAAGGAATTATCGAATCTGAACCAAATTATAATGTTTACTTGGAAACAGATACCATGTTGTTAGACACTGGGAGTCTGCACTCACTTTTGTGTCCCTTTAGCATTGATTTTGCTATAAAAACATGGAACTCTGAACATAGAAACTTTTATCTGCTTTTGCAATTCAGACTAAAATGGGATTACATGACATTACTTTGTAATTGATTTTATATATGAATCCCACAGATTATTGGATATGGAACTTGTTTAATATAGGCTTTTGACTGTTAGAAATTAATCCCTTACTGATTCTACAGCTCACGCATTTATCTTTCATGAAGAAATTTCTTCTACTTCTTATTTTCCCTAATGTCATGGATGCATCTGTATTTTTACTCTCGAAAAGAGATTTCAGTTACAGATGTTTCAGTCTTTAATTTTACAATGTAACTTGCAGATAAGAGATTTCCATATTGCAAAGAGGGAGGAAGATATCAATTTTTATGCAGGCTATGTTGGTGAGTTTATTTCCCTCTACTTCAGTGATATTTTTCCACCAAGTATTGCATACTTGTCCTTGATAAATAGTCATACGTTGCCTATAATCATGAAGGTGCCTCATATATGCTTGGAAGAACTCTGACTTCCATATTTTGGGGAGTAGTGGCTGATCGATATGGTCGAAAACCTGTCATATTCACAGGGGTTATCGCTATGTATGTCCACTTAATCTGTTTCAAATTAAGTTTTCTATTCTAACTGTGAATAGTTCAATAAGCCTTGGTAAATCTTGGTTTCAGATTTGTTTTCAATACTCTATTCGGTCTTAGTTTGAACTTCTGGATGGCAATTGGTACAAGGTTTCTGCTTGGTGCATTGAACGGTTTACTCGGACCAATGAAGGTATTACAAAATTCATGGGGTCCTTTACTCTTGGAAGTTCACAGCTGAACAATGAAGCCGTTATCCTAAGTTTATATGGATGCAACTGTCTTTCTTCTCCTGTTCCCTGCATTTGCATTTACATAAAATCTAAAGACAGCAATGACTGATATGCTGCAATTTCCAGGCATATGCAAGTGAGATTTGCCATCACAAGTATCAAGCTGTGGCACTCTCCTCTGTAAGCACCTCGGATCACTGTATACTTCAGATTTATTACTAGCTACCTAACTAGCAAAATTTGTATTATGCGATATGTCAGTTTACTAACATAATTATGGTGTGAGCTATCATTGACAAGATAGTTATCTATCGAGTAATATAACTTTGTCAAAACAACATATGTAGAACTAAAAAATGCACTATTTGAAAGTCAAATACAATATACTGGAAGCAAAATAGCAATTAAACGATGACTTTGGACTGAAAGGCTGGAACTTCAGACAGGGTGAGTCTTGACCTGCCCAACTGTATCTTTGAACCATACTGGGATGTTCGATTGAGCCACACCAATGGTCTAGCCTTCATGTTTAAACTAGAATATGCTAAAATACTGACAATATATATATATATATATATATATTTTGCAGATCAGTGCATCGTGGGCCATAGGTTTGATCACTGGCCCAGCTTTGGGAGGTTTTCTTGCACAGGTACTCTAATTTGTTGTTTATGAACCCCCATTTACTTTTCTGCTGCTAATTTATCCCTTATCATATGCATATTAACTATTGGAAGCAGCCTTGACTCAAATACTACTGAAGATTTGGAGACACGTATTGACCAAATCCCCATTGCTAAAGTATCAAGTTTTGCTGCCACTGATTTTTTATTCTTTGAATTTCTTTCATCAAGAAAAGATTCTTGCTTTTATTCTCGTTTCTTGATTTGTAGAGCAGTACTGTATGAAAACCGGGTTGGGATTTAGTTTGACATAAGTAACTACAGTACAAGATTGGACTTAGTTTAGTGAACATTCACGCATAATGAGCTAAATGCCTACAACTAGAGCTTCCACATTCTATATGTGCAAAAAACTTTCAAATTCTTGAACTTGTGAAGCATGTATAAGTAGAGACTGGTTTATTTTGCCCCACATCTTTTCAGTGTCATTAATGTGTTCTAATTTTTATTTCATGTGCCAAGCCCGCAGAAAAATATCCTGCCACATTTTCTCCAAATTCTATCTTTGGCAGGTAAAAAATGCTCTGGTTCTGTATTAATATTTTCATAATGTTTTTGGGCTAATACTTTCTTATCCATAATGCTCCAAATATTATTTTTCAGATTTCCATACTTCCTGCCGTGCCTTTGCATATCGCTCTTTGCATTAATTGGGGCAATTTGTTGTTTTTGGCTACCGGTAAGTCTCCAGTATATACGTTGAATTCCAATTAGATTTTCTGTCATCCATATTGTTGATCATTTTGAGACGTGTCTTTATTTGGAACACTATTTTGCCATCACATCGCAGAGCTGATAATTATTTTTCAATATAATTCTTAGCTCTCTCCTACTTGTTGCAGCAGTTTACTCTAGAAAATTTAGTTATTGATATTGCTGAGCCCTTTTTAATGCTTCGCCCTCTAGTGAAAGCACTAAGAATCGTCTTTGCATTAGTCTACATTCCTGCTTGATTTTTTGAATGACCTAAAATCTGCATCCTTTAATCACTATAACTTGTTGTGGTATATTGCCACATGTGAACCCTCAACACTTCATAAACAAAAATTAGCCGCATGGACATACTGATCTTGCATGAAATAATTTAGTCACCATTTCTAACAACTTCTTTTGGAAAAAAATGACAATTAAAGTCAATGTCTCACAGGTTCTAGGATATTGCACTCGAATTTGAAACAACCTTTGTGTACCATTTAATACAAACTTAATACTCTGCAGTTGACTTTTGATCTTGAGGAACAGCCCAATCTGCATACCATTTGATTTGTGTATAAGTATGGCTCCGATACAACATAACTATACCTAGCTATCAGTACATGGAACTACATCCCACTGGAAAGGAGATATCTAGTCTACTCATAGAGTGATAATTGAGCTTTCCAACTTTTCTTACATACCTAGTTTGTTAACAATGCCTAAAGAGAGAGTTTAATGTTGAATTATCTTATAATTATCACCTGTGGTTATCCTATGATCTACTAAAACAACTATTCAACTTTGTCTGGAACTTGTTGGAAACATACTGAGTGGTTCACTCAGCATCTCTTGAGCCCAAACTTATGCAGAATTGCTGATAAAATGAATAAAGCAAGCTCTGGGAGACTGCTTTAGTCAACTCACCAGCTTGGAATCCTCCCCCTGAGCATCAACATAGGAGGTCACTTCATGTAAACCTCCTCATCATTTTATGTAAACCTCCTCATCTTGTCACTTTTGTGACAAGATGGACTTCTAACGTATCAAAGGAATTATTAGGATGTGCTTTTCCTGTATATACCCATCACAACCAACAATAGCTTTAATTAAGGAATACCAATAATGCAACATCTTCTTCCATAGCTTTTGTCCAACCAGGATGGAATATATTTTCAGCAATGGAATTGAATGAGTTTCAAGTTAGACAACAAAAATACGATTGAAAAGAAATAAAGGAACATAAGCTACTAAGTTAGCAATGGGATACAAAGGGAAGACCTCCTATGTTTCTGTTAAGCAACAGGAAGATCTAAATCAGATGGAGGTGTAACTGTCTGATTTGATGTCAATAAGGCAACTGATAAATCAGTGTCAGAGCTCCATGCAATAGAACAAGTTGCTCATTTTTCCTCCTAGTAACTCCATTTTGGTGTCCAATGGATGGACAAGAATGTTCGACTTGGCCATGAAAGAATTGAATGGGCTGAAAAAGGATTCTTCTGCATTATCATGATGATGGATGAAGACGAGTAGGTTGAATTTGTTCCCATTGCAGAATAGAAATGAACAAAACACAAAATGTAAATTACAATATTATTTCATAAGATAAAAATAAGAAACTCTAGAAAAGTCATCAACAATTATTACAAAGTATTTGGAACCAAATTTGAAGTGACAGAGTTCCACTGCTAACTTTGAAATAAACTAACATTAGTGGTGCAGCCTGCAGGTGCTTATTTCTTCAGTCTTGGAGCAAATGAAAGACAACAAAGCTTTGTGTAATTTGAGATGACTCATTTAAAAGAAGACACAGATCAGGGAATAGTTTCTTTAAATTTTGCAAGAATGGATGACCCAAGTGACAGGGGACTTCAAGTGGAGAAACACCAGGGAGATATGCAACTGAATAATTGAACAGAGTAGTAGAGACGTAGCTTGTGCCTTCTACTAGTGATCCTATTTGTTCCCAGATGTTAACTTTCCACAGGAGTTATTTCCTAAACACTAATTGATTTGTGAGTTTACTAACAGAGACAAGATTAAGCGAAATCAGGAATATTGATAACATATGAAGCGAAAATGAGTTGGAGTACCTGCCATGTGATGTAGAAAGATGTCATCAAATTATCTAATTGAGGAAATGAAGCACTGGGAAGAGATGTGCCAAAGAACAGAAAAGAGGTCTGCCAATTATATCAGAAGAATAATGATGAACATGATTCCTTAAATATAATGAGAATTTGACAACTGCAGCCAACTCCACCGTTGACCAATTTTACTTTTAGTACCATGAAAATCATGATTATGGCATAACTCTGAGTGCGCATATCAAGCATGATATCTACATAGAAGGTGAGTAATTGAGACACCCAATGAGAAGTGCCATGCACTAGTAGTGTCATGCGACCACCAATACAGGATGAGCAATGCCAATGAGCACTAATGTGGACCATGCTGCAATGAACAGTGCCACGTAAATAATGCTGATGAACAGTTAATATTTATATATTTTTAACGTAACAATCTTTTCTAAATTTTTGATGTACTATGCAAAAACTTCCTCTTGTGCATCCTATGCCTACGATAACATGTAGATCCTCCAGTTCTCTTTTGCTTTCGCATCCTTTCCCTCCTGGTCATGAAAATTGTAGTATTCTGTTGTTATTTGTTAACTTAGTCGTGCACTTAGGGGATGCATTGTTGGGATTAATGGTAAATCGTATGACTGCAGGAGACGTTGCATATGCACCCTTGTAATAGTTCACCTTCTGAATCATATGATGCTTTGGAGGCTGCACTACCAAAATTCAACGGGAAAACAGAAACAAAAGATGGAAGAGAAACTGCTTCTGCAAAAAGTCTCTTGAAGAATTGGCCATTAATGTCATCCATAATAGTATATTGCATTTTCTCCCTTCATGATATGGCTTATTCAGAGGTATAGTTGATATCTGTCTTCTCATCATTTTAATCATTTAAACATTGTTTCTTCCAGCATTTTAGTATCAGTTTACACAGAGATGAAGGTAGGAATTTCTGTAGGTTCTTTCAGTCTCTTATTTGATATTTTTGTTGCTGAAACTTTGATCATCTGGCAAGTTATTTTTTAGTCATTGTTTTATTCCGGGACTTTGTTTCTTTTGTTGCTGCTCTTGTCCAGTTAAGCATGCACATTATATTACAATTGTTATTTCCACAGATATGTTCATTATGGGCAGAAAGCCCCAGGAAGTTTGGAGGTTTAAGTTATTCAACTCAAAGTGTTGGTGAAATTCTAACAATTACAGGTAGGTTTGATTATCAATATTTTCTGACCTCTACCACAAAGAGGTTTTGTTTTATTAATGTCTGTTATTACATGTTTTCTCTTTCCTCCTTTCTGGTACAGCTGATTGTTGTAGAACAAAGGATGTATTTTATCAGTTTTTCTTCTATGATTAAAATTATCATCTATCGTGGAACTTTTCTTTCTATGTAGCTCCATGTGTGGTTTGCTGTCAGAAATAGATATTAACTAAGTTAAACAAATGGTTTTATCAATGACGCTCATATTTATCAATTCAACAAGCGAGATGGAAACTCAATGTGTACTGTAGATATAATAAGCATCTCAATATATGATGTCATATCAGTGTTCCACCTTTTGTCATTATAGCCAGTTTTGTGAAATCCAGTAAATTAGAAACAGAGTTGATGTATTGTTAAATTTAGGGCATTACTCTTTGCTGACTGAGAAAAAAAAAAAATCATTTTTTGGCAATATTTTGGTGTCATGTGTTGGGGCTTATTAAATGTGGTTTTCAAGGTGGTTTCTTCTGTTTTCCAAAAGCAATAATCTTTTTGGGAAATACTTAAATAAATCTATAAGAAGCAATTTTTTTGCAGTATATCTCTCAGTTTGAGAGTAATCTAAGATAAGATGCTTCTTGGAAATACTGAAATAAAAATTTGTCATTATTGGACTTGTAATATCTGTTATATTACCTCCTTTAGCACAGTAGATGGCTGTGCACATATGATCCTGCCATTATATTTTTTCTGAAGCAGATATGGCCTACATAGACCTACTTCTTGAATCTTTTCTAAACCTACTTCTAGTTGCGCTTTTATTTCTAACTGGAAGCTGTAGAAATTGTTTTTACTTCCCTGTTTCAACAGTTATTGCTGACTACTTAATGAAGGCAAATATTATAGCTAGTGAATCTCAGTGTTGCAAATTATCTATGTGATCTTCCACTTAGCTTTCTGTTTTTTTTCTTTTGTCTTTTGTTTCTTGGTTCTATGTAAAATCATGTCGAGTCATGAAGTTGTTTTCGTGCTGGCGTGATCTTCTTGTACAAATGATATGATCCATGTCCATGAACTATTTTCTCTAGCAGCATAATTGTCTCTTCTCTTGAAGTTTTAACTGATGTATGTGTTACCATTTTTTATATCCTCTGAACTACTGGTTGGAACCTTAATCAAATGCGTTTCACATTGAGCATTTTGTTAGTGTCTTTAATCACAAGAAATACTTTAAAATGTTGGTTGTTTGGTTAGATTTTCTTTTGGTTTTTCATTTTCTCTTCATGTCTTTCATGAGGCGAGTGGTTTTGGAGAATCATTTAGGTGTGCTTAAAAAGACCAAATGGTATAGGTAAATTTCTGATTAAGCTCAAACTAATGAGAATGTAATGGTCTTATTTTGCTTTGCATATGCTTTTTCTTCTTTTTATTTCTTTTTTGTGGTGGGATACTTCAGCGTCATACTTAAAACAACTATTCCAAATTTTCAGGATGTGGACTTTTAGTTTTCCAACTATTTTTGTATCCATTTGTGGAGAAGATGCTCGGCCCAATTAACATTGCTCGAATTTCAGGAGTAAGCACTAAAATGCATATTGATTATAATCACATTGATTTAAAATAAGGTTTCAATAAAATTTAGCTAATGGCATCTAATAATACATGGAACCTTCCGTTTGTAGATATTGTCAATACCTCTGCTGACAAGCTACCCCTATATAGCGATGCTATCTGGAATTGCCCTTGCAGTTGTCCTCAATTGTGCAATACTGTTGAAAAGCGTCTTATCTGTAAGTTCTTTTCTTATTTCAACAATTCATAAGTGGTCTTTGGCTATTGAATTCTGTCAGTAATTATACAATAAATTCCAGAATATGTTGGTGTTAACATAAAATAAATCCATATGCAACACAAAGAAGAGCTTTCTCAACTTGCTTGATTTGTTTCTTCCACTTCTTAGGTGACTCAGTAACAATGAAAAAATTTTAGACAATTATGATTTGAAGTAATACCTTAGGAAATGGTTGTTACTGTCTTAACAACTTCTACTTTAATGTCCTATTTCCTGACGCTAAATTCAATTGTTTCCATCAGATTGCATGTTGCTTATAGCTGAGATGGACATTGAATTTTATTATGTTAAAAAGACCTGATTTCCTGTACTCGATGCTCTTTTTTCCTTAACTAAAGTTAAAGGATTTTACATGAAGGGACATGCTATTGGTTAATCTCCACAGTGGATTGGAGTTGAAAGTATCTTTCTAGAATTGGTCTTAAATATGATTAAAAGTATGGTGATTTGATCTCTAACTCATTTTTATTTTCCTTCTTCGGCTTCAGTTTCCCATATAAATAACCTCTATCACCATTTCTTATGTAATATAGATGTTAGATTGATTCCAGACCTAAGTATTTTATTGATCATATAGGAGCAGATTGATAAGGCCTTTAGTTAAGCTTCCACTGGCTTGAGCTTTCTCAGTGGGAACTTTTAGAGCTTGTTTGGGAAAAACACTATACAGATTATACATTCAATGTCCAGTTTCCCTTTAGCAGAAGCTAACATTTAATCAATGTTATTCATAGTATTGACAGAGTGGAAAAGGTTTCCACATCCTTTGAGCTGTGTGTACGTGTTTGGTACCTTTATGAGGTAAACCATGTATTCATCTGCTTGACAATTGAAAACTAAAAAGGGGGAGAAAACATTCTTCTTCATTGTCCCTTTAGACTACACAATGTACAAATATATATACACAAGTGTAACCTAATTTAGATCCTAGAATCATGCAAATCTAAATCACTCTATAACCTAATCAAATCTTCTAATAGCTGATACTATAATAAAGCAAATCAAATAAAATCAAATCTAATCTTTCCTAATATTTACAATATCAAATCAAATCATATATTTATGATTTCTACAATATCGGATCACATATGTTCAACACTTCCCCTCAAGATGGAGCATAGATGTTAAACATGTCCATCTTGCCACAAATATAATCAATTCTCGGACCATTTAGAGGGTTAGTGAAAATATCAGCTAACTGCTCTCCAGTTCTCACATGACTGGTTGAGATCAGGTTTTGCTGAATTTTTTTCACGAATAAAGTGGCAATCAACTTCGATATGCTTTGTTCTGTCATGAAAAACTGGATTTGATGCTATATGAAGGGCAGCTTGATTGTCACACCATAACTTCATTGGAAGTGAATTATTGATTCCATACCTCACACAATAATTGATGTATCCATATAAGTTCACAAGTGGACTGTGCCATAGACCGGTATTCAAACTCTGCACTAGAGCAGGATACTACATTTTGTTTCTTACTTTTCATGATACCAAATTACCTCCAACGAAGACACAATATCTAGTTGTAGATCTTCGATCAATTTTAGAACCTGCCCAATCCGCATCTAAGATGCA
Organism: Coffea eugenioides; assembly: GCF_003713205.1. NCBI lineage: Eukaryota > Viridiplantae > Streptophyta > Magnoliopsida > Gentianales > Rubiaceae > Coffea > Coffea eugenioides. The sequence goes on along the minus strand of NC_040036.1, from coordinate 55,493,327 downwards.
TTTAACATGAGAATTGCCATGATTACCATATAGTATACAACGTCCTGGAGCTCCTTTAAGGTAACATAAGATTTGCTCTAAAATTGCCCAATAGGTGGTTCTTGCTGAGAACATAAATTGACTCACAATACTAACCGGATATGCAATGTTCGGATGAGTCACAGTAAGATAATTTAACTTCCTCACTAATCTCCGGTACATTTCAGGATCTGAGAATAACTCCCCATCATCTGTTGTAAGTTGCATGTTGGGGATCATTGGTGCACTACATGGCTTAGCACCTAGCCTTCCTGTTGCTTTCAAAAGATCAAGGACATACTTCTTTTGGCATAAGAAGATACCTTGTTTACATCTTATAACCTCAATGCCTAAAAAATATTTCAGCATACCCAAATCCTTTGTCTGGAAGCGCGATTGAAGAAAATTTTTAAGAACTGCAATACCTGCAGTGTTACTACTAATAATAACAATATCATCAACATAAACAACAAATAGGATAAGACCAACTTCAAATTGTGATAAAAGACAGAATGATCAGAATTACACTTCTTCATGCCAAACGCTTGAACCACCTCACTGAATCTCCCAAACCAAGCACGAGGACTCTATTTTAAGCCATATAATGACTTTCGGAGTCTACAAACCTTACCAGACTCCCCCTGATCAACAAACCCCCGTGGTTGCTTCATATAAATCTCCTCTTGCAAATCTCCATGAAGGAATGCATTCTTAACATCTAACTGGTACAAAGGCCAATTATAAGTAGCAGCAAGGGAAATAAATAATCGAACAAAGGTGAGTTTGGCTATGGGAGAAAATGTGTTTGAGTAATCCACATCATATGTCTGAGCATATCCTTTTGCAACAAGACGAGCATTGAGGCGAGCAACAGAACCATCAGAATTGACTTTAACAGCAAACACCCATTTACAACCAATAGGTTTCTTACCTGTTGGTAGATGAACCAAGTCCTAGGTACCATTATTGTCTAGAGTCATCATTTCTTCCTCCATAGCAGTCCGCCAACTAGGATGTTCCAAAGCCTCAGATAAGTGTTGAGGAAGAGATATTGAATCGAAAGAAGCAGTAAAACAACGCAAGGAAGGAGACAAATGATCATATGAAGCAAATGATGAAACTGGGTAAGTGCACTGTCTTTTACCTTTTCTTAAAGCAATGGGCAAATCAAGATTGGAATCTGAAGACTGAGGAAGCGGTGGATCAAGACTCAAATATGTAGATGGAGAAGGTGGTGGAGGATGTGAGTCTGTGTTGAGAACGACGAGAATACACTTGAATAATTGGTGGTCTTGTAGGAATAGTTGTTATAACAGTGTAGACTAGAATATCATCTTTCTCCCCCTTACTACTGTAGACATTAGACTCAAGAAAAAATGGATGTGTCTCAAAAAATGTAACATCAGCAGAGACTAAATAACAATCTAAAATTGGAGAATAACATCTATACCCTTTCTGAAGACGTGAATAATTCAAAAACACACTTGAGAGATTTGGTATCTAATTTAGACACGTGGGTACGGGTATCACGAACAAAACAAGTACACCCAAATATACGTGGCTCAATGGGAAATAAAGATTGGGTTGGAAACAAAATTGAATAAGGAATCTCACCAGCAAGTACAGAAGATGGCATGCGATTAATTAAGAAACAGGCTGTTGAAACAGCATCTGCCCAAAATTGCTTAGGAACCTTCATGTGAAATAGGAGGGCTCTAGCAACTTCTAATAAGTGTGTATTTTTTCTTTCAGTAACACCATTTTGTGGTGGTGTGTCAGGACATGAAGATTGGTGAAGGATTTCATTTTTTTGACATTAATGAATTAAAGGGTTTAGAAAAGTACTCTTTTGCATTATCAGTTCGCAAAATGCAGACAGACACGTTGAATTGTGTTTTGATTTCAGTACAAAAGGAACAAAAGATACTAAATTTCAGTGCAAAGGGAACAAAAGATATTAAATAAATCTGAATGACTTCTCATTAAATATAACCAAGTAACACGAGAGTAGTTATCAACAAAGGTGACAAAATATTTAAAACCAGACTTAGATGCTATTGGACAAGGGCCCCATATATCAGAGTGCACTAATTCAAAGTTGGATGCAACCCGTTTATTGACTCTAGGCAAGTAAGGCAAACGATGATGCTTGGCAAATTGACATAACTCATAATCTAAATGGGATAAATTTTGAAAATTTGGAAACAACTTCTTCAAGGTGGATAGAGATGGATGACTGAAACGACAGTGAACTTCAAGCGGATTCAAGGTGGATGAACATGCAACAGGTTTCGACACTTTTATTGAAGTGGTTTCAGGTGTATACAGGCTGCCAGACTCACGTCCTTTACCAATAATCTTCTCCATCATGAGATCCTGAAAAATACAATATTTAAGAAAGAATGAGATAGAGCACTTGAAAGTTTTTGTAATTTTACTGATTGAGAGTAGATTAAAAGAAAAATTAGGTAAGTATAAGATTGAAGATAAGGGGATAGATGACATAGGGATTGCTACACCAGAACCCACAACTGAAGCACACGACCCATCAACCAAAGTAACATTCGGATGATCTTTGTTAGGATTAAAAGAGAAGATATCTTTATTGCCGGTCATATGATCTGTTGCACCGGAATCGATGACCCATTTGTTAGAAGATGACACAATGCATGTAGTAGGTTTACCTGAGTGATCAATAGAAGAAGGATTAGCAAATTTTTGTGAGGCCTAGAACTCAGTTAAGCGGGCAAACTCATCAGCAGAGATGAGTATGAATTTGTCAGAAGGCACATAATTGTTCTCCTGGATTGCGAAATTTGCAAATGAAAGATGCTGTTGAGGTCTACGATGAAGGTCCAAACACGTACGTATGGTATGGTTTGATTTCTTACAGTGATAAAAGACTCGTTGATTTGAGTTGAATTGTCCATGACCAGCAATCCCACCAGTTTCATTTTTGCCACTGTTTCTACTATTATTTCCTCGACCAGCTCCACTTCGTCTTGCGAGAGCACTAGTAACATTGGAAGTAGACAAAGATTCCTCGGTTCTCAACACTCGTGTGAAAGTGTCATGAACGGAAACAATCTCTAGGTTAGAGAGAATTTGTGTTCAAGTAGCATCAAACTCAATTGGTAATCCTACAAGAAAATTCATTACAGCCATTTGTTCGCATTGAGACTGCTGAGTTTTTATATCAGTACTAAAAGGAAGGAGATAATTCAATTCCTCATATACTCGTTTAAAATCCATAAAATATTCTGTAAGAGATCTCTGCTGTTTTTCCTGACGCTAAAATTCCTTGCAAACATCATATATATGATTTAGATTACCCTTACCAGAATACAAGAAAGCCAAATAATCCATAAGATCTTTAACAAATTCATAGTGATTGATCAGATTGACTATCTCATTATCGATAAAGTTTCAGATCTGCAAAAATAGTTTTGCATCTTCTCTTAGCCAAACCTTCTTTTCTTCTCCATCAACGGGTGGGTCATCAGTGAGATGATCATCTCTATTGATGCTGCGTAGATATATCCGAATAGTTTTACTCCAATTCAAAAAAATTTTTCCACTCAATTTGTGTTTAGTAATTTTTGATGTTGTAGGAATAATATCAGAAATTACGGTTATCATTTCTCTACTACTACCTTTCATATCTGCTATTATAATTCACACAAGAAGGAACTAAAAGTGACTCAATAGGGTCACGTTAAAAGACAAACTGATAACAAAGCCTAAAGCGCTAATACCATAAAAACTAAAAGGGAGAGAACATTCTTCTTCATTGTTCCTTTAGACTACACAATGTACAAATATATATACACAAGTGTAATCTAATTTAGATCCTAAAATCATGCTAATCTAAATCAATCTATAACCTAATCAAATCTTTTAATATTTGATACTATAATCAATGCTAATCAAATCTAATCTTTCTTAATATCTACAATATCAAATCAAATCATATATCTATGATTTCTATAATATCAGATCACATATCTTCAATAACAATATTTAGTTGATTATGGATAAACTCTGGAAACTGAGAGATCAGAATCAAGAAAGCCTTGATCATATTCTGGTTCAATTTGGAGCAATAGTCAGTCCCACAAAGACAGTTTTCAACCTGGATGAGACTATTGCAATGGTGAATTTGTAGATATAGCACCTAGACTGTACCCTTAGTTTTGTTTGGGAAAGATACAGCAAACTCTGTCCCCAAAATTGGTCTTTGATATCATCTTGAAGCCTAGAAGTTTTGATAGGTCAATTAAAAGACGAAAACCAGAGAATTTCGGTTTCATAACATTTTCAGTCAAAATCAAAACTCAGGAATATAGAAAGGCCAAAAACAAACGGTTACAAACCTGTTTACTCATGAAATGCATTATAATTGGAGAACTCTATGTTCCTGGCAAATTGGGAATACTTCATGTCAAAGTACTCCCACATTGAATTTATGTTAATAAACTTTCTTAGCTGTTCAGTGGATGGCTTGACATTCTTTTAAGATTGAGAACAGGTATCTTGGAGGGAAAACATCTAGTCACTATATTATGAGTGACCAACTAGTATTTATAGGAGTAAAAATCTAACAAACTATTTACAAGAATACCCTTACTAATTTATTATCTACAAGAATACTTATATTCTCCTAACACTCTCCCTCAAGTTGAAACATATATATCATAAGCACCCAACTTGTTACAAATGTATTTCACCCTAGAACCCCCTAAATTCTTGGTAAACAGATCAACCAATTGATCTATAGACGGTACATGAGATATCTTGATAATTCCGTCAAGCAATTTCTCTCGAATGAAATGACAATCAATTTCAATATGTTTTGTTCTTTCATGAAACACTGGATTAGACGCAATATGAATAGCCGCCTGATTATCACACACTAAATTCATAGGCTGTTTATGCTCAAACCCAATTTCAAGTGACATGCTCTTCAACTAAACTAACTCACACACAGTGTGAGCCATAGCACGGTATTCAGATTCTGCACTTGATCTGGAGACAACTGTTTATTTTTTACTCTTCCACGACACTAAATTACCACCAACAAATACACAATATCCTGTGGTCGATTTTCGATCTGAAGCAGAACCAGCCTAATCTGCATCACTATATCCTTTAACATCAGTGTGTCCATGATTTTGATATAGCAATCCTTTTCCAGGAGCACTCTTAAGATACCTGAGAATCCGTATAACATCCCAATGACTAGTACGAGGGATGTCAAGAAATTGACTCACAATACTCACTGCAAACGAAATATCAGGTCTCGTTATAGTGAGATAATTTAATTTACCCACAAGTCTTCGATATTGCTTAGGATCATCTAGTAATATATCATGATCTCCTACTAATTTCACATTAGGATTCATAGGAGTATCCATAGGTCGGCAACCTAACATCCCAACTTCACTCAGCATATCGAGTACATATTTTCTTTGACATAAATAAATCCCATATTTAGACCGAGCTAGCTCAATACCCAGAAAATACTGTAGATGACCTAAATCTTTTGTTTGAAAGTTTGCCTGCAGATTGGATTTAAGTTTCTGAATCCCCACAACATTATTACTTGTAATCATAATATCATCCACATAAACTAATAAGATTTTACCAGCATTAGAATGCCGATGAAATACAGAGTGATCTACTCCATATCTTGTCAGATCGAATTCCATGACAACACTACTAAACCGGCCGAACCAAGCCCTCGGAGACTGTTTCAATCCATATAAAGATTTTTTCAAACGACAAACCAACCACGAATTCTCCCTCTGAACAACAAAGCCAGGAGGTTGTTCCATATATACCTCTTCTTCCAAATCTCCATGTAGAAATGCATTTTTCACATCCAACTGATACAATGACCAATTATAAGTTGCTGCCAAAGAGATAAGAAGACGAACCGAGATAATCTTTGCAACGAGAATGTTTCTAAGTAGTCTATTCCATATATCTGAGTAAATCCCCTAACTACCAGACGAGCCTTCAATCTATCAATAGAACCATTAGGCTGCACTTTTATAGTGCACACCCATTTACAACCAACAACAGGCTTACCAGAAGGAAGAGGGACAAGATCCCAAGTAACATTTTGTTTCAAAGCAGACATCTCTTCTTGCATAACTAATCTCCAACCAGGATGATTAAGAGCATGAGTAATAGACTTAGAAATGGAGACAGAATCAAGGGAAGCAACAAAAAAAGAATAAGACATAGAGAGACGAGAATAAGAAACAAAATTAGAAATAGGATGAGAAGTACAATACCTCTTACCTTTGCGTAAAACAATAGAAAGATCTAATTCAGAGGAGGGCGTCATACCTGGATTTGAAAATTAAGAGTTAATTGGTGAAGTGCGTAGCATATCAGGAACTTGCTCAACCATGGAACGATGAGAACAAATTTGAAGATTAGGATGAGATAATCGAGCTATAGAATCTGGTGGACTAGATAACTCAGGTAATAAAGAGGAAGGGACTGGTAAAACAGGAGAGGAAAAAGAGGGACACTGGTCTAACTCACAAGGCATACCGTGTTTCATAAAATATGGAGTGGATTCAAAGAAAGTAACATTAGCACAAGTAAAAAATCGATTTAAAACTGGACTGTAACATCTGTACCCTTTTTGCGCTCGTGCGTATTCTAAGAAAACACACTTAATAGCACGAGGATCTAATTTATTCACTCTGGGAGCAAGCTGATGAACAAAACACACACATTCAAAAATACGAGGAGGTAATTTAAACACAGATTCATGAGAAAAAAGAACGGAGTGAGGTAATTAGCCTCCAAGAATATTAGATGGCATGCGATTAATTAAATAACATGCAGTGAGAACTGAATCACTCCAAAATTGTTTGGGCACATTCATGTGCAACAAAAGTGTCCGAGCAACCTCGATTAAATGGCCAATTTTTCTTTCAGCAACTCCATTCTGTTGTGGAGTGTGAGGACAAGAGGACTGATGAATAATACCGGACTTAGTCATAAAGGTATTAAAAGGAGTGAAAAAATATTCTTTCGCATTATCACTGCGAAATATACGTACAGGCACACCAAATTGATTTTTTATTTCTGTAACAAATGCACAAAAAATGGAATATAGTTCTGAACAATCTTTCATTAAATAAAATCATGTAACTCTTGAAAAATCATCAACAAAGATTACAAAATATTTAAAACCTAACTTTGAAGCGACTCGACTAGGACCCCAAACATCAGAATGATCTAGCATAAAGGGTTCAGAAACCCGTTTATTGACTCTAGGAGCAAAAGAAATACGATGATGCTTTCCTAACTGACAAGACTCGCATTCTAACGAAGACAACTGACTCAAAGTAGGAACCAACTTTTTCAAATTTTGTAAAGACGGATGACCCAAACGACAGTGAATTTCAAGAGGAGAAACAGTAGCAGGACATGCAATCGGATCATTGAAGTTGAGAAAATAAAGACCATTATGTTCATGCCCTCCACCAATCGTCCTTTGTTTTCAAATCCTGAATGACAACAAAATCAGGAGAAAAAGTAACTGAACACTGTAGAGATTTAGTGAGCTTACTAACAAACATTAGATTAAAGGGGCAAATTGGGTACGTAAAGAATAGAAGACAGCGGAAGAGATGGGTTAACTTCTACAGTGCCTAGTCCTTTAACTTTAGTGGTAGATCCATCAGCTAAAGTAACATGAGGAAAGGAAGTAGACTCTTGAAAATTATCAAAATTTTTAGAGGTACCTGACATATGATCAGTAGTCCCGAATTCAATAATCCATGAGTCATTACCTTTTTGTGCTAAAGAAGCAGAGGGAAAAGATGCGTGATTTGTAATTTGGTATTGTAGGAATTTAACATAATCTTCCTCGGATATAGTAAAAATCTTCTGGGACCCATGTGCTGAAGAACTTGATTCAACTTGGTCAGTGGTAACCGCATGAGTAAAACTTTCAGCCATAGCGAATAACACTTCAAACCCAAAAAAAGGGTCAAAACTCGAGATGAACAGTGCCGTGAACAGTCGTGATGAACAGTGTCTCGTGAACAGTGTGTGCGAACAGTACTTTTGAACAGTATGAGTGAACAGTACTTGATGAACATTATCCGTGAACAGTACCTTTTTTTGAACAGTCGCTTGAACAATAACGCGATGAACAATATCGCGTGAACAAGACTCTTGCTAGATGTTTAACTCTAACCCTAGGACTTTAGCTCTGATACCATGAGAACAGGTATCTTGGAGGGAAAACATCTAGTCACTGTATTATGAGTGACCAACTAATATTTATAAGAGTAAAAATCTAACAAACTGTTTACAAGAATACCCTTACTAATTTATTATATACAAGAATACTTATATTCTCCTAACAAAGATGACTTATGAAAATAATAATTTCAGAACTTTTTTGATGGTCAAGAATCTCACACTCCCGTCCACTTTACAAATTGCAGCACTCATGATTTGCAAAGGTCATTTCTGCTAGTTTTCAACAGCTTAGTTAGGTTTTGTACTGAAAGAGTTGCAATAATAAGCACACATCTCTGTGCTAATTTTAAAAGATCAAGAACTTTCTCATTAAATGTTCTATTTTTTGTTCATGATGGGGCCTTTGGCATACACCATCTGTTCCATCAACAAACTTCAAAATAACTATAAGTCAGAGGGATATATAGTGCTACCTCTCATAGCTATGAATGACAACCACCACCGGAGGGGACTATATGATTCACCTTGCAATCCATATGAAAGTCTTCAGAGAATTTTGAGGAGACTTCTATAATGTATTACATCTTATTGTGGCAGTATTATTAGAATCAGCCTCATTTTTTTCCTGTTAATGATTTAGAAGGCACCATCATCATCTCTACAATTAGAGAATTGGGCCAAACTTTTACATAGTCAAACTCCATACCTTGAGTTTGAAAGTGCATTTTTTTATTCAATTATAGGAAAAGAAAGCTTTATGCTATTGTATCACTTAAAGAACTAAGGTTTGAAAGCTTCCTTTGTTAAGTGATCCCTGTAGTTTCTGGTCTTCTATATTATTCTCACTGCTGGGTAATTTCCTGGCATGTTTCTGTCAAAGAAAATCGTGTGGTTTGTAGGGTCATTTTGGGTTTGAAGGGCCTCCATCATATCCATGATCAGGTCATGTGTTGGAGCTGTATCAGGAGTGTCAACAATCTGGCTGTTTAGTAGAGCAATTTTTTGAGTCTTGGCTTGCATTTCAATGTTGCCAAATTTTTTGTGGACTGTAGGATATGTCACTTTCATAGGACACATTTTACCTGAAATCTTCACTCTCTAAGAAATTTTTCGTGACATCCAAATGAACCATTGTAGATTCAGGCAAAGGGGATAAAATCTACCTCAATACAGACTCTTGTCACAAGGGCTAGGGTTAGGAATTAGGGAGCTGCATCCACTTTTGGTGGCCACTATAGAGCATGTCAGAGAAAATACATGATTTTCAAAGAAAGGATTGGTAAAGTCTACATATATTCACCCAGACAGTTGTCTTTAGCAGTCTTGACATTGTTGTGGAAGCCTGGTGACCATTTAAATTCCTGCATGTTATAAACTCCTTTCACCAAAACAATGTGGGATCCTTCTTCTTGGTGAGATTTAGTCTTCTATTGTTACTTCCCTACTAAAGCAAATTTGGAGGCAAAGGGAGTGACTCATCTCAGAATTTTAGGGAAAAAAAAAGAAGTAAAGAAAGGTTTGGAGTCTCCCCTCGGTGCATGGAGAGAGGCTTGACTGATGGTGACAAGATACATTAGCTAATGACCAGGAGACTTTAGCTTTAAAATGCGTATCAGACACTATAGTAGCAAAGAATTTAGTACTCCAGGCTCCATAGGATGGAGCAGCAAGAAGGTTGGTTAATTTGGAGCATGGTGTGCTGTTTTCCTCCAGTAGAAGGATGGGGGGCTGCAGCAGCATCCACGAAAGAAAAGTCTTTCTGCGAAGATGAATTTGGGAATTGTAGGATACATAGTCAAGAATCAGTAAAAGAATGAAAACTCTGTGTTTTTTCTAGAAGAGATGTTAGCTTTCTTAAGAAACAGACTTAAATAGATAATCCTCCAGCAATCAACTCAAAGGGAAGAGACACGAAATTCTATCCGTTAATCAAATGCTTTCTGTATGATTGATACATATATCTGAACATGCTTACCTGTAGGTAAATCATAAACCTAAGTCCTTTGTGGAACAGATGATGTCAAATACTAATACGAGCTAATAATACAATTAAGTTTAGGATGCATTTATAGGCTTCCATCCATTGATATGCTACTGCATGAAAATGGTCATTCAAGGAAGTAAGGTTCCATGATGGGCAAATGTAGATTTTTGATGATATGAAGATCTAGCAGGGAGTGTTACAATGACTCGTACAGAGAACCAGGATTATCCAATCATTCATCATAAATATGATATAGAAGTGATGATGGGTTAGATTGATGTGATTGCTAGTATCTCACATGTTAAGTATCTTTCAGGACCAATTTAGATGCTTATGTGAACCCACTAATTTACTGATTAATATATCAGAAGACCATAATACATTAATTTAGAAAATGGCCATCAAGTTCACACCTAGGATGACATGTACAGGGAAACAAGATTACCCAATCATTCATCATAGAGATGATATGGAAGGGACAACAGGATAGATTGATGTGATTGCTAGTATCTCACATGTTAAATTTCTTTCAGGACCAATTTAGATACTTATGCGAACCTACTAATTTACTGATTAATATGTCAGAAGATAATAGTACATTAATTTAGAAAATGGCCAACAAATTCACATGTATTTGTGTGATTCATTTCTTTTGACAAAAATATTTGATCAAATTCAAAATATGAATTTCACTGTTCTTGCTATTCATGTCCTAACATTTTCTGGTAAAATATCACTGTTACAGACCTCCATTATCACTGGTTTGTTCATACTTCAGAATAATGCTGTGGTAATTTCTTTTTCACTTGGTCTCAGATTTCTATTATTCTGATACTTCATTGTGTATCAGGAAAGAAGCATGCTTATTCAGACTTTTATTAACTTATGCCTGATACTATCATCACAGGAACAACACCAAAGAGGTGCTGCTAATGGCATTGCCATGACAGCAATGTCATTGTTCAAAGCTGTAGGTCCAGCTGGTGGAGGTGCAATGTAAGTGTCTCTTATTTAAGATCAATTTTTCAGTTATTGTTTTATCTGATATAAAAAACATTTTCATGGTGCATCAGCTTCTGCCAGTTTGTCTGATCTGAACTGTCAATCATGTCAAAAGGCTCCAGTCAGCTGAGCATAAAATATTTTCTAGTAGAATAATCAGCATTTCTTACTGAACCATGCAAAACTAAATAAAAGATATTTAGCCATACAAATAATCTCCTTGTTTTCATATTGAATCCAAAGTCAGTGAATATCATGACTGTCAGTTACTTTCTGAATGACATGAAGTTGTTACTCAAGCCATATCAAGATTCAGTTTCCATCTCAGACCCCTCTCTACCATGTCCTCCCAAAACAGAATGGAATCAAATGGTGCACCCATTACCTCTGACAACTTATACTCCATTACCTACTTATTCTTTACTTTCATTGGGTGCCAGAGAATAATTCAAATACAAATATATACCATCTAAGGGTTAGACCTAAGTGCGGTGGTAAAGTCACTCTGTTTTCTGTTGGACTTAATTAATTTTATAAACAGAAACAACTGCTCAAGAAAATAAATCTGTGTACTGTTAGTAGTTATTAGCACTATTATATTCCTCTGCACTTGGTCTGCCCTTGATAATAGTTGTTTTCTGCACAAAGTAATGAATTTCAGCATCCTTTGACATTTGAGTCAATCTTGTTCTCTCAATTTATGCAGCCTTTCTTGGGCACAAAAGCGTCAGCATGCTGCCTTCTTTCCAGGTAGGACATTTGCAAATTTTGCTGGTTTTGTATTGTTTGATCTAATACAAGAAAATTCAGTTTTCTAGTTGTCTGAGACAATGTCCTCTTGTTTGTAGAGGACAAATGGGCATCTCCATCTCTATGCATAATCTTTGGACTCACATGTTGCAATTCATTGTTTTCCACTAAAACAGATAATCTTGGAATGCTTTGATTTGAGTATGCTTGGAATGTTTAGTTCCAATTGAAATTTAGGCTCAAACTCTGTTTGCTCCTTCTGGCAAAGCCATTTGGAATCATAATCTTGGATGCAAGCTGAAACTATTGTTACTATTGAAATTCTCATCTTAACAAGATTATTAAAAAAAAGTAAAGAAAAGAAAGTATGGCTGCTAGATCTGGTTCTGTTATAAAGCTTCCTGAGAAGATACGATGAATGTTAAGGAGAAGTTCTCCATGAGTGTTTTGCAGCAACAGGACCTTGAATGCACCAGATGAAGGAAATGTTCACCAGAGTTTTGAATGTCATTAGTTTGATTATTTACCTGGTGGCTAGTTAGATATTGGCCGAAATCATTAGTTCTCTCTATCTCTATGGGAAAACCCCTAGTTGAAAGGACTAATTCATATGGAACAATGGACATCTGATCATTCTGTTTGCAGATTTCAGGAATCTTCTCAATCAGAAGCAGCAGCCTTATGGGTGCTAGTATTCTCTCTTCATAATGATGGGATAAAAAAAGGAGTCACATTATTTGCCTGCGAGTATCAATTATACTTTGTCTACTGTGTAATGATGCTGCATTCTCAACCTCATTTTACTCGTTTCTTTTGTATTTTCCCACCCAAAAAAGAAAGCCAGACAACAAGCAAGGTTTGGAATTGTATTGTTCTAGATATTTATTATTGCAATGTAAATTCTAGAAGGCTTACCATTGACTTAGCAGCTGCTTATTGCAGTGTAAACTCTATTTGGCTATGCCTTTGTTCTTCCTAGAAAGTCTTAGCAGCTGCTTACTATTGGCTTTGCTACTGTTATCCCTTGAACTTTTCAACATAGTAATATATGCATGAACATTTTATTTGTATAAAAGCCTCTGTTCACCAATTTTTATTTGTGTATAAAAGCCTCTGTTCACCAATTTTGTTGTCTTCAATGCAGGTGTACACTTAGTCTTCTTCATCTTGAATGTAATTGAGGCAATCGGAGTATTGATGACCTTCAAACCATTTTTAGCTGACTGGAGTCAATATGAGTCGCAGAATTGAAAGTCATGATTCAGTTGAACTTCCATAATGCAATGAATCAAAGCGCATATTAAGCATGATTCTTTTGCACAGTAGTTGGTGCTGAATCTGGTGGCACCAGAATCAGAATGCTCATACTAACTGGTAGAGAGAAGGTAATTGCTGCCGTTGTTGGAAGGGGAATCATTGTCATAAGGTCATTCATCACTTGGAAGCCATTAGCATTTCGAAAATGCAAAGTTTCAGTTTACAAGTCAGATATAGATATAGGACATGCATATGAAGATATAACACTTTGTTGTAATTAACTTTGTATAACAATGAATTACCAAACTAAAACACATGTAAATATATGTAAATAAAATATATATGTATGTATGTGTGTCTGTATGTTAGTATGTTAAGTATTTTTGTCCAATCAGTTAGGCTTCAGCTACCAATCAAGTTTGTGTCTCCTCTTTGCTCCCTTTTCAATCCGTGTATTGGAGAAAAAGCAGGTCATCTGTTGTGGCCGATCGAATACATATGTTTAGTTTGGTAAGGGTTTTTTTTTGGTGAGTTTTTGTTGTTGCCTACAATATGGACGCTGTATGAACATGAGCAAATTTTTGTCTATGTTTTCAGAACCGGACCGGATAGCGACTCGGCCGAGGTCAGGGGTCAGGGGTCAATGGGTTCGACCGGGGGTCGATAGGGGTCGAACCGGATGACGTCATAAATAAAAATTATTTAAAAATTAAAATATTATATATATAATATCTAATAATATATTGATATTAATAAAGGTATATCCATATATATTTGATGTTTCAAATATATTTAACAAGAAAATACAAAGAAATTAGAACAATCAAGTAGCAATTTATATTATTTAATAAATATTAACAAGTTTATAATTAAAATTATGAATTTAATTGAAAAATAACATCAAATTTTAGGACAATATTTATAAAGTATCAAATATTTGAGGTATATCAATAAGTTTTAACAATTTAGGGGGTCAAAACATAATATTAAAAAGTTTGAATTTTTTTTAAAAAAAATTACTGTTGAACCGGAAAAACCGGTTTTTTCCCGATCAAACCCGGTTTTTGACCGGCTTTGACCGGGTTTTGAAATTTCCGGTTTTTTAATGTGACTCGGACCGGCTACCTGGCCGGTTCCCGGTTCGACCGGCCGGTCCGGTCCGAGTTTGAAAACAGAGGTTTTTGTATGGTCATTGATGTTATCTTTAGTTTTACGTTTTTAGCTTCAAAAATTGGGAGGATTTCTCCTCTAAGTGGCATAGACTTCTAAATTGATTAAATCCAATACCTTTTTTAATTGTTTAATGTTTTCACTAATTGTATTGGGGGGCAAATATTGTACTATAAGTTGAGCAAATTTACAAATTTTTTGTTGTTTCTTTGACATTCCAAAAGTTGAGGGTGGCAATTCTAAATTTTTTAACCTCAAGAGTCCAAATAGAAGGGTCACTCAAACTATTCCAGTAAACTCAAGTTACGAAACAATTCGCAGCAAAACCCAATACAAGGAAGAAACATATGAATCTAGTTGCAAAAGTACTTGCAATTGCTCTTGGTTGTAATACGTAATGTAGCAAATGTATAGTCTGTACACCAAAGCAGGTGATATTAATGTGAATAATTAACGGTAGTAGCAAGGAGGTGTTTTATACGGAGAACCATCAAATTCCATGTATCGAGATATTGGAAATACTATTCTATATGATATACGACTTATATGACAAATACACTAAAGTAGGTGATATTCATGTGAATAATTAACAATAATAGCAAGGAGGTGTTTTGCTCGGAGAAGTATTGAATCCTATATATAGAGACAGTGGAAATACTATTCTAAGCGACATACGACTTTTATGATAGACGCAAACTAAATGATGACCCACCTTTTTTATTTCAGAAATTTTTATGTTTGTATTCATTGTTTAAATATGTTGTGAATTTCAATAGTTTTTTTTTTTTTGTAGGTGAACTCTTTTGGAAATTGGAGAAACTTCAACTATTGAGCCTTGTAGTTGTTGGCCTAATCAGCAACATCCCTCAGATTCCGACTCGAAGGGACTAATCGCCCAACCCATGGAACCCAGGGGTGCAGTCCCTCATACTGGTCGAGCGTGGTACGGTGCTTTGCGCTGCCATTGTGGTTAAGGAAATAAAGTTGCGCCTTCGTTAAAAGCTATAGCTTTTGGTGCAATGGTAAGCGCTTGATCCTGACAAGTGGTATCAGAGCGAGGTCGCGGGTTCGAGTCTCCCTGGCTGTTGTTGGGGGAGGAATTGTTGGCCTAATCAGCAACATCCCTTAGATCCCGACTCGAAAGGACTAACCGCCCAACCCTTGGCACCCAGGGTGTAGCCCCTCATGCTGGCTGAGCGTGGTACGGTGTTTTGCATTGCCATTGTGGTTAAGGAAATAAAGTTGTGCCTTCGCTAAAAGCTATAGCTTTTGGTGCAATGGTAAGCGCTTGATCCTGACAGTAGTGTATGAAATCCTTTATTTAAATCACGTTTTGACTCTTGAAAAAAAAAATTTTTTTTTTAAGAGAGTAAGAGTATTCTTATAGATAATAGGTTAGTAAGCGTATTCCTGTAAATAATATATTTATAGATTTGTGATACTCTTATAAATACCAGTAGGTCACTCCAATGATATGTTTTCTCTCAAACACATATTATCATGGCATCAGAGCTATACCAAGAAGAAAGTTTATCCTAGGTTTAGGGTTACATATCTAACAAGTCCTATTCATGTGATTACTATTCATTGCTATTCATGCGATTACTGTTCATGCAATTCCTATTCACAGAGTACTGTACATCACGCTATTGTTCATGCGATCACTATTCACCAACTGCTATTCAATAGTATTGTTCATCATTGACTTGGGTTTATTTTTGGCTTTAAGTCCTATTTGTAAGTACTTGGAAATTCACCTATATTTTTCTTATAATTCTCTTATTTTGAATAAATTAATTTATAAATTCCTTTTACTACTCATTTACTCCCTCCATAGTTGTAATAAATAATAGAATTAAAAGTTTTACCTTTAGTTTTATAGTTAGGGTAAAATAGGATTTTTGCGTATTTTGGTAGTGTGATTAATTGGTGAGGTGTGTGTACTAAATTTGGTGGTTAAGAGTGAGTTCTAGATAAGAGGAAGTGTGTGATTAGAAGTGTTATTAATAAGTTAGTAAATCATAAGTTAAAACACAAGTACGTGAGAGTTAAGGAAAATCGGCTTGAACCGACGTGCATCGTTTGTTACCGATTGAGAGCACCACTTGAACACTACTTTATTACCCTGATTTCCTTAGTTTTATTTCAGAAAAATCAGCCTCAAAATATCCCCCTAGCAGCCGAAATTATTGACCCAAGAAAAGAGAGAAAAGAAAAAAAAAGAGATGGAACCATAGTGTGACACTTGGCGGAAATCAACTAGTTTTGACCAAGCAAATTTTCTTTCCTTCTTATCTTCAATTTGGCTCACTTTCTTCTCCATTTCTTCTTGGTTGGCCGAGAACAAGAGAGAAAAAAAAGAGTGAAGAAAACTTTCCATTTCCAACCTTGAATCAAGCCTTGTTTGAGTGAAATCAACAAAAATAAACCGATTAAAGTTTCATCTTGGTGCTGAGGAAGCTAGGAGTGGTGGAACTCTTGGGAGAAAGTGGTTGGTTCTTCACTTAGTAACAAGTATTGGAAGGTATAAGATGATCCACTCCCTTTCTCTTTCTTAATCTTACTAAATATGGTATAGAAGCTTGTAATCTTGGCATATGATGGATGATTTTCTAGTTTTTGGTGGTGTAGTGAAAATTTCAGCTAGGGTTTTATATTTTCTAGCCATGATTAAGTTGTTTAACTAGCCAATGTTGGTATTGAGTTTGGATATGGAATTTGTGAGATGATTAGTGGCTTGATTGTGATTTTTAACCTTAAAAGTTGAATTTTCAGTATTTGGTGGTGAATTTCAGTTCTGCCCTGTTTTTGGAATCAACTTGGGCTGCGAATTTTTCCATGTTTTAGAATGAATCAGCTTTTGGACAAAACATTAAAGTTATAGGGATTTAAGTTAACTTTCTACCTGCAAAATTTCAGATAAATTGGATCATTTTAGCTTATGATTTGGCCAGAGTACTCCGGACTACGCAAACACTCTAATTTTCCTGAACTGTTTTTCATGTGCTTCTGACCGTCCATTTTTGACCCTGAAAATGCGAAAACTGGGTGTCGATGTCCACATAGGAAATGTAGGTCTATGTCTTAGCTTAGAAACGCCATAAAATTTACCTCGATCCGATATACCTAGCTACAGTTATGACCAAAACACCGAAGGATGACAAATCTGTCACTTATAATTTCTTCTTTAAACTGGTTTCCAGCTTTGATATCCATAGTGATAAGTTTATTATTTGGTTTGTTTGGTTGGTTGAGACCTTGAATAGATGTATGTTGTTGGTTATCACTTGTGGTTGGATTGGAGGTTTGTTGGCTTGTGAATCCAAGTTGTACTTGGATGGGAAAAGTAAGAAATAGGGGAAATGTTGCCCAAATTTCTATTACTTGTTCCTATGAATATTAGTGAGATACAAGGTTTGATTTTGCGTTAGTTGGATCTTAAGTTACATATGTATCAATGAATGCACTTCAATAGTAGTATATGAGTTGTTTTTGACCAAGATTTGGTATTAATTAAAATGAAAAGTGTTAGTTTTATCTCGAAAACTTTGAATTATATTTGCTCACTTCAATTTGAGATTGGTTGTTCTTTCAACTACTGATTTTTGGAATTTTTTTTCGTTATGTTTGAATTTGAGAAATGACTCAAGATTTTCATGACTTGGAAGTTCAAATGTTATTATTCACTCTAAAACTGTATTTTCATATTTGCACTAGTAATTTCTAGATTTTTGATGATTCATCTAGATTTTGATTAGTTGAACCATAATACCTTATTTTGACTGATCTAGGTTTCTTTGGTGATCCGGAGTACAATTCGGAAGGAAACTTTTGACATATCTTTTGCTCATATTGGCAAGTATTCCAATTGCATGTTACTTGCTCATTGTTGCTAGAAATTTACTAAACACGTGATTTGACATTTCATAGGCGAGTGTGCCCTTATTCACACTCGTCCTCCCCTTCTTGAATGATCTTGTACTTGTTCGAATCTGATTGACCTGTACTTGTATTTGTACTTGTGCTTGACTTATAAGTGCTGAGCTGCAGCATGTACCACACTCAATCCGAGTGGGAGGTGCCTCTCATTCCGTCTCCGTACTTTTCTCTTGATTAAGTCGATTGGTCATCGATTATACTGACTACTTGGAAACCCAAACCCCACTGGCTAGTTAATCGAGTCGAGCCGGCAAGGGCTTGGGCGATTAGATAACGAACCATGGGTCTCTAGTTTGTCGAGTGGAGTGTTATCTTCTCGACTAATCGGTATGCTCGAGTATTACCACCAGCGTTTATCTTGGAGTTCCGGCCCGGTAAAGGGTTTGAATGGTGGACGGAGATTGGAGTTAAGTGATACTCTACTGGACTTGTTATAATTCCATGGTTGACGGAGTGTCAATAGATGTTGAACAAGTGGTCACGGAACCTGCTCCCGAGAGCAGACTGTATCCTTTTACTTGAAAATGTTGGATATCTATGTGAAGTGTTATTGCTCATTTATATGAACTCTTATGCTCGCTACTTGAATATTCCAAGTTTTTTTTTCATATGAACAACTTGCTACTTGGGTCTGCATGAAGTTTTGGAACCTCATTAAGCTTTGACTCACTCTATTAGTTTCTTTTGTTTTCCTTACAAGGGATACGAGCATAGGCGTGATGCTGGAAAGACTAGTTTTGTCTAGATTTTTAACGTTTGTAGTTCTACTAGCGCTAGTGCTCGATTAGGGTTAGAAGTGCAACTAGAATTTGAACCTCTTGTTATATTTGGATATGTATGAATGGTTAAGATAGAAATGAATGTACATGTAATTTCTAAGCTTGGGAACTGTTGTTTCCTTTTCTTTTGAAGTTGCAACTTATTTTCTTGACATGAGTGAGTGAGTCCTGGCGAAAGTTGGGCAGGTGGGTCGTTAAACCCTGGGGTATGCCTTAGGGGGAGATGGGGTCGTCACACTATTTGTGTTATGATTGAAAGTTCATGAAAAAGCATCGTGTTGTCCACTAATATCATGACAATGGTGAAGCTACAAATTATAAATTGGAAGTTGAATGACTTTAATTATCAACAGTGATAAAAAGTTATTAAGATTGATTTGATAAGCAAAGACATCTAACAGCTGACTCTCCTACTAAGGATAACAAGAGAATGGTGTGGACTCAAAAGAATGCTCAAACTCTTGGAGCACAATGGAATTCTATGGACCCACGAATTGTTTACCTGTGTTCTCACTGTGAGACAACAAAAGAAGTTTGGGATTATATCAAGATCTATATTGTAGTAATCTTTCATGGATGTATAATATTTCTTTGAAGTATTTTTAGTTGCAACAAGATAGCAAGGCAGTAACTGAATACTTTGTTAATCTGAAGCAAATTTCAGAAGAGTTAAATGTTGTACTGCCTCTTTTAAATGATTTTTATAGTTATGCAGACACAAAGGGAACTGTAAGGACCCGCATTTTCTTATTTTTATTTTATTTTTCTGGTTTAATTAATTATTCACTCATCCGTTTTCTCTGAATAATTTATTTCAATCATTTTTAATTTATTTACATGGAATAATGTCTCAATTATATTTTTAACACGTCTCGTTAGTAAAATTAATTTTTCAAGGGCTCGTTTAGCGAGAAATAAGGAGTACACGTTTTTCGAGACTATGTTCGATCCGAGAGTACATTAGTCTTGGAGAATTAAGAATAATCAATAATAGATTAAGAAATTAGATGTAAGTAAGTTAAAATTAAGCATATACTGTGCGCGCGTCGAAAGTTTTCCAAAAGACGCGCTGGTACAAATTAATTGGAGATTTGAGAAATTAATAATAGACTCATATGAGGTGTGACAGCGTCACCTTCCCCTAAGGCGAACCAAAGGGTTCGGCGGACCGCCTGCCAACTTTCGCCAGGACTCAGTCATTCACCTCAGATAAAATTGAAACAAAACCACAAGGCAAAGTATAATAATGATTCCAAGCTTAGAACATATACTTAGACATTTCTATCTCAAAAGGAATTACAAAATCAAATGTACAAAAGTTCTCAATTCTTCATACATCCAACCCTTGCCAAATGCTAGGGCGAGAACCATTACAAAAGGATCAAAAGAACTAGACTAGGCTAGTCTATACAGAACTCTCGTCCTTGCTCGCATCCCCTGTTAAGGAAAACAAAACTAACGGAATGAGTTAGAAGCTCAGTGAGGTTCCAAACACACAAACAAACAAACAGTTCAATACAATAACCATAGATAGCAAGTAATTCAAGAAACATGACAATATAAAGCGATAATAACATTCATTAAAAGGATACGGGCTCACAGGGAGCCATTCGTTCATTCTCCTTTCATTCCCTTATTCCTCCAATCATTTGAAAATGCATTTCGATAAGTAAAATCCCTCATTTGCATTGACATTCGTTCATTCATTTCATTCACCCCTCTCCTGGACGTTGGCCAGGCTCCACCAGACTACAAGGTAATACTCGAGTATACCAAACATTCACCCAGGGTCACTAAATCGCCCGACCGAGTCCACTTCTAGCTCGAGTCGATCAGTAACGAAGGGCAAGAGCCCAGTTCAGCCAAACGGCTTACATTCATGCGCAACTAGCATTTAATTATTTAATCATTGAAAATTTCACATTCATTTAGGTCGAGTGCGATTAAGTACACACTCGCCTAGAAAACTCATTTTAAGCAATCATTGAAAACATTTAACATGTTATCATTCGTTCATAACAAGTCATATAATCAAGAACAAGCCACATAGTCAATGAAAATATAACAAACAAGGAACACTCACCTATTTACGCAAAATAACGTCCAAAGTATCCTTTCGGATAACACCCTCAATCACCAAGGAACCCTAATATAATCAAAAGAACACATTATGTTTCAACCATCAAAGATGTAAGTGATTCAAAGAAAATTTGAATACGTACTAGTACAAGGTATAAATATGATTTTGGTAGTGAAAAGAGTACATTTAAACCAAAGGACATAAGTAAAATATTTGTAAAACTTATGCTCACTCATAAAACTTTAAAATCTCCATTTGAGTCGAAGTGACAAAGAAAACGCATTTCTATTAGTCGAAAATTTCATTTTTCCAAGGGTACAAGTTTCGGCCGAATTCTAACTTATGTACCTCGATAAAAGAAGACGCAAATACCCTAGATGGTTCACGTGGTATTCGCTCTCAAGCCTCACTCAAGTCACAAGTATATCTACCTAGTTCTTGAGCGTAAATTTGGGCAGCACGCCCTTTGTATTTACCCATTTTCCAGCCATTTATGGCTTCATTCTTTTCCTCAATTAATCCCAAAGTCATACACAACATCATCTCATTTCAATAGCCATTCCATAGGCTCCAAGTCATACAAGTACAAAATTAAGTTAGGAGCATGTGCGGAAGTGAAGGTTGAGTTAAGAAACAAAAAACAGATTTGACGTTGTTTTGTGTAACGGACACAACTGGGGTTACGCTTATCGGATTGGGGTGAAATTTATACCATTTTGAATCTAAGACAAAGGCCTACAACTTTGATGAAGACCACTCAGTCCAGTTTGTAGTGTATCTAAGTCAAAATTGCCATTTACAGAACCAGAATCTCACATTCGGGCTAGTTAACCGCACTATGCGTAAACAACCATAACTCAGGCTACCGAAGTCCAAACGAGGTGATTCCAGGGGCGTTGGAAATCTAAGACATAGCACTGCAACTTTCTATTTTGGCTAAATGCTAATTCAGTACACATCAGGGTGAACAGACACGGTTAGTGTTGTGAAATATCAAAATTGTCCATTGGACTAAACCTATGAGAGTCAGGGGTATTTTTGTCTTTTCATAGGTTACATTGCTCCGATTGAGATGAAATTTTTCAGAAAACTATAAAACATCATTCTCTATAACTTTCATGTTTTATGCTAAGCCTAATTCATCCTCTAACATAATGAACTGGAATCGGACAGAATTGAAGCTACAATTTCCAGAAATCTGGAATTTTGTTATATTCAAGCTATAATTCATATTTTTACCTTAAAACTACCACTACTTTCTCCTTTACAAGATGATATACCAAATATATACAGCATATAATACCTAACCCACAAGAAATATAAGTGAATCAATCGAAACCCTAACTCAAAATTCATCACTCCAATCATCAAAACCATTTGAAACAAGCATCACAAGCACAATTCTAACATTAATACCCAACTTAATCATGATTCATGGAGAAAGAAAGGTTGATCAGCCATTATACCTCAAGACAAGTGTTAGACCCCGTAAATTTTCTTATTTTTTAGGTTTTATTCTATTTAATTGCATGCTTTTCTGCATTTTCTTTATTAGAAAAATTTTCTAGATAAGTTTTATGAGTAAATATAGATTTTAAATGATTTTTCTAGTATCGGTTAGTTTTGAGAAATTCAGAGCGTATACCGGATGTGGGACTCGCTAGTGCGGTAAGTTCGATAAAATTCGGTCAATTAGGTTAAGTTGTGTATACCGAGTTTAATTTATCAGGTGTTAAGAGATAATTAGAAGTTACCTAGATGGATTATCATTGGAGAGACAAAAGGATAGAGTTGCATTAAATAAGGGTGACAAGTGTCACCTTGTGATTAATTCTTGACTTTGACATCTTACTTACCTTTACTAATTAACCAAAAATTGACCAAAAACTCATCTTATTTCTCCCTCTCTTGGCCGACTTTCTTGGAGGAAAAAGAAGAGAAAACTTCCAATTTCTTTCTTCAATTTCTTGCCTTGATCTCACAAACCAACCGTTAAAACTTTGATTTGCTCCATAAAAACCTTTCCCTTGGTAGGATTAAGGTGAGTGGTGAAGTGGTTTGAGGAGCAAAGGTGCTAAGTTGCTTCCTTTCTTGAGTTTACAAGGTGAGTGGTTAAGGAATCTTTCCTTTGATCTTGATAATGTTCAATTAGTGATTGATAGTAGTTGAATAAGTGATTTTGTGGAAGAATTCTTGACTTTTGGTAGAGATTGGTGAATTTTATATTTATTCTTGATTTTTTTCTGTTTTTATATGTTTAGTATGGTGTGGCTATGGATGATGGCTTGGGATAGTCTAGAATGAAGCCATAGTGCGTAAATTGTAGTTAATTGCGAAAAATTTCCATGTTATGCAGAAAATTCCAGATTAGGGTTTCAATTTCCCCTATTCTGTCCGGTACTGTTACCCCTAGTTAAAGGCCGAATTGGCCTTAGTACAAAACATAAAAGTTGTAGAGAATGATGTTACCCCTGCTGTCCTGTTTCTGTCCGAAACTGATAATCAGCTTATGTAATTGGTTAGTTTGACCAGGAATACTACTGAATTGATTGTCAATGTCTTCTGAAGAATTATACCCTTGTATCTTAGCTTTCAAATGGCTTTGGAATTACCTGAATCGGAGTTGTGTGTGCTGAGATATGCTTGAATGAATCAGGACTGCTAGTTGAATTTCACAGTGAGCTTCAAACTGAAAAATCTGGGGTTGTTTTGGTAAATTTGACCTAGTTAGGGTGAGAACTGGACTACGTAGTCTTCATCAAAGTTATAGCCCTCTGTCTTAGCTTCGAAACGGTATAACTTTCACTTCAATCCAATTAGCGTTGTTTCGGTTATGTCCGATACGCTAAGTAGCGGTGAATCTGCCTTTTTGGTTCCTTAGCTTAAAGCTTATTTCTGGTCATTTTCCTAGCTAAATTTTGTACTTGGATGACTTTGAGCCTATTGAACGGCTGTTGTGATGAATTTATATTGTGTATGACTTTGGAATTGATTGAGGAAAATAATGAAGCCATAAGTGGCTGGAAAATAGGTAAATACAAAGGGCGTGCTGCCCAAATTTACACTCGAGGATTAGGTAACAATTTGAGAGCAAATACCATATGAACAATCTAGGATATTTGCGTCCTCTTTTATCGAGGTATATAAGGTCGGATCTGACCGAAACTTGTACACTTGGAAAAAAATGAAATTTATGACTAATAGAAATACGTTTTCTTCATTTCTTCGACTCAAATGGATATTTCAAAGTTTTACGAGCGAGCATGAGTTTTCCAAATATTTTACTCATATCCTTTGGTTTAAATGTACTCTTTTCACTTTCAAAATCATATTTATACTTTGTACTAGTAGTATTTGAATTGTCTTCGATTCACCTAACTTTTGCTGGAGGAACTGTAATATGTTCTCTTGATTAACCTTAGGGTTCATCGGTGATTGAGAGGGTTACTCGGAAAGATATTCTGGACGTTATTTCACCTTAATAGGTGAGTGTACCACTCCCCTGGATTGTTGTTTAATTGGTTTCTCTATACTTGAAATTTGTGACATGGATAACTGTGAACTCTGTTATTTTGAATGAACGAGGGTGTAGTTTATCACACTCGTTCTCTTGCCTGTCCTGTATAAACTGAAATCTATTACTTGTACCTGTTATGAACTTGAACCTGTTACTTGCACTTGTTATGATGTCGTTTGGAAGTGAGTCCAGCGACTTTCTGGTTAAACCTGAGCTCAACCTCATGGGGAGTTAATTAAATCGAGCCATGCAAGGGCTTGGTCGAGGAAATTGACAATCCATGGGTGCCTGTTCTTATGGAATCTTTGAGTATTGAGACTCTTGATTCCGGTATACTCGAGTATTACCATTCCTGTTCCTGTTTGGCGTTCGGGCCCGGTAAGGGGTATGTTTGGTGAACGGGATTTTGGCGTTAAAGTGGTGTTCTACGGGACTGGTTCCTTCATTTGAACGTTGACGGAGGGTCAACGAGGCTGGATCAAGTATTGCAACGGGGATTTGGCTCCTGAGAGCCGCCTGTATCCTTTACATTGTGGTGTTCTTTCATCTCTTGTATTTGATGTGAATATGTGCCTTAAAAGTGATTTTTCATGAGTTCTACTGTTCCTACCGTTTATACTTTTGGTACCTCATTGAGCTTTTAGCTCACCCCGTCCCGTTATCCTTGTTTTCCTTACAGGGAACCATCTTTTGGACCAATGATCATTTTGAAGAATGAATTGAGCCTGTATAAACACCCTTTTGTATAGCTCCATGGAAGTTGGAAACCCTAAATGTATCTTAATACAATGTTTCCTTTTGGTTTGTAAACTTACTACTATGTATATTTTGAAGTGTTTCCTCATGTTTATGTGACATATATTTGGGCATGTACATTCTCTCATGTTAAACAAAGTGTACTGGTACGGGGATGGACTGTGACGTAGCAGCGGCTCTTCCATTTCGTTTTGATTTTCGTGGGAATGCTGTACCAAAGATTGATTGTATCTTTTACTTTGGCTCATTTGGTTCTGAATGTTACCTTTTTGAAGTTCTTTTGAGCGTTTGGAAGGGTTTATGTCTGTTCCGGATCCGTAGTCCCGGCGAGAGCTGGGCAGGCGGTCCGCCAAACC
The DNA here is from genome assembly GCF_003713205.1 of Coffea eugenioides. Taxonomy (NCBI): domain Eukaryota; kingdom Viridiplantae; phylum Streptophyta; class Magnoliopsida; order Gentianales; family Rubiaceae; genus Coffea; species Coffea eugenioides. Next base: position 55,467,484 of record NC_040036.1, on the reverse strand, counting down.
CTTTGGTTCGCCTTAGGGTGAGGTGGGGCTGTCACAACAAGAGCTTGCAAGAAGGATCCTCCACTTCTCCTTGAAATTTTTTGGTTCCTCAAGCTTCCCAAACTTCTAAACTAGTGATTAATCGGTTTAGTTTTTGTTTGCACTCAAAAGGTTGGATTCAAGGTTGAAAATTGAAAACTCTCTTCACTCTTTTGCCTCTCCTTGCTCTCGGCCAAAACAGAAAAAAAATGGTGAAGAATGAACTCAAATGAAAGATAAGAAGGTAAGACATTGGCTTGGTCAAGGAACCATAGGTGGCCAACACTTGTCACCACCAAAACCAACTAAAATTTTGTTTTCTTTTCCTTGCATTTTGGGTCAAATATTTCGGCTATAAGGGCTGAGGATGAGGGAGATATTTTGCAACAATATCAAGGATATGTGGTGGTAGGGAAGTGGTAGTCAAGTGGTGTGTTCAAGTGGTAGTGAGCGATACCCGCCGGTTCGAGCCGATTTTCCTTAAATCGCGTATACTAAGGTTTGAACTTAGAATTCACTAACTTATTATTATCACCTCTAATCCCACACTTAATATCATCTAAAACTCACTTTTACTCACCATATTTATCGCACTAGCGGGTCCCACATCGATAATACGTTTCAAATTTAACGTACACTAACTCATACTAGGAAAATGAATTTAAAACTGTACTTGCTTGTAAAAATGCATAAAAATATTAATATTTCCAAGGAAAGTATAAAATGTAGGCAAAGAAATAAAATAATGCTGAGAAAATGTGAAAATTTTTGGGTTCTCACACTCTCTCCCCCTTAAGAAATTTCGTCCTCTAAATTTTTACCTTCCGTTGCCTCAGATGACCCCGGAACTTGTTGCTGGTCTACGGCATAAACTTGTGATGATACTTTTGTTCAGTTTCCTCTTTCATTAGTTTGTTTCGGTTTTGTTCCTTCCACATGTTGAGTACTACCCTCTCGTGACTGTTTCTTCGGGCAATTGCTATGTTGATGATTGTTACTCCCACAAATCAAACATTTTCCCCCTTTCCGCCAGCAATCATTCTCAGTGTGATTTGCCTTTTCACAGTATCCACAGGCCAATTGAGGAGCTACTATTTGACCTTCTCGAGAAATGTCCTTTGATCCGATCTGACTTCCTTTCGTAGACCTTTCATCTAATGCTCTTAATGTCGAAGGTGGGCGAAGTGAATGGTTCACTTTTTGCACTTTGGAGAGCATTATCTTTTCTCCGGATTCCTCAGGTATGCTGCTGGATGTATCTTTTTTCCGCGTTTGAAAGGCTTTTACTTGGGCTTTCGCATCCTCAATTCTTTGAGCCTTCTCAAGAGCCTCTGTAAAAGTATTAACTTGAACCGCCGCTAATGCCTCCTGGATTTCCAAATTTAGTCCTTGGATAAATCGTCTTATTCTCCTTCGCTCCTTAACCACCAATTCAGAAGCGAATTTAGACAGTCTAGTAAATTTGGTCTCATATTCGGCCACACTCAGGGTTCCCTGATGCAACCCAATAAATTCGTCCTCTCTCCTTTCTTGGACCAAAGGTGGGAGATACTTTTCGTTAAATTCCCTTACAAAGTTCGCCCATGTCCATACCGTCTGTTCTCTTTCCCACTTGGCCTTAATTACATTCCACCACGCTCGGCCTGGTCCTTCGAATTGAAATACAGCAAAATTTACTTGTCTTTGCTCCGTGTAATTCAAAGCTCCGAAGATATTAATCATTGCCTCCAACCATTGTTCAGCTATATCCGGATCAGGCCCTCCTTGAAATTTCGGAGGTAAAAACTTTTGGAACCTCTCAAGAGCCCTATCCTTTCATATCTCAGGATTCCGGGGTTGATTCACTGGCATTTGACCTTATTGATCTACCAGTCGTCCTAGGATATTTGTTATTTGTTGCATCGCCGTCGCCATTTGATCTCCGGCCTCAACCCTCGGTTCATGTTGTGATGCCCCCACTTCTCCCAAGGGCGAACTCGAGGGTATCGGTGGAACGCCTGCCTAACTCGCGCCAGGACTCAAAACACAAAGCAAATAAAACTATATAAACCAAAAGAGTACTATTCACAATATATTCAATCCCAAAAGAGTTTATTTACATCCTCAAAAGGAGTTATCCAGACTACTACATTATCTTATGCTAATAACCAAAAATATAAAGTAGACCCAAAGAGGGGTCCTTATACAGATCACCAAAACAAGAAGAAACATCTTAGTTGTCCGGCTATTACAAACCAAGCCTAACTAATCTAGTGATAGTGCCAAAAGTTCCCTGCGTCGGCCCCTGTTAAGGAAAACAAAGAGAAAGAGGTAAACTATATACTTAGTAAGTAAACAGGGGTAAAAATATAAATTTCACATTAAGACTAACAATTACGTCACAAAGATGTCAAATCAAACATATAAATGTAACAACACAAGTTAAGGATACAGGTTGGCTCCAAAGCCACGTCATGTGCCATGTGTGACCTCTTGTCGACACTCCGTCGACCACCGATAAGGGTCCGTAGAACTCCACTTGTACTCCCACCTAACACCTTATTACCGTCACTGGCCAGTCACCTCACGAAATGGCTCGAGCAAACGAAACGAAATTGAACTTGATTCACAAGCTCGGTTCACAAACTTAGTTCACAGAACCACAAACTTGGTGACCTTAAGACTAGGTTGGACTGGTTTCAACCAAGCCCCGGCCGGCTCGAATAGTCCATCTAGGTCTTGAAATCGGGCCCACAACTTCATTATATTTCACAAATTTCACAAAAGTCACCCCGAGCTACAAGTTCAAGGGATTCAACACCAAAATAATTCATATATACACAGCTCATAAAGAAGCACAAGTGCAAATTAGGGTTTAGGTCAAGTGTGATCAAGTACACCCTCGCGTAAGTACCCTCTCATCCACACCAAAGCACATAAGCAAGTTATACACAAAACGGCCTGAATACTTACACAAAAGCAAGTATAACACAAGTGTGAAGATCGCGTCACGTATAGCAGCTAGTAGGCCCCACTGGCACCGTCTAGCCCGTCACCGTCTGAAATAGAAGATTGTACCACATTATTTCACAAATGGCTACTAGAATGCATAAATCAAGCAAAACGGCAAAATTGGCACATGCATGCACGGAAACGGCTTACGGAAATGGAAATGGCCGGCAAACGGAAACGGGCAGATTTGGCATCTAGAACTGTTTTGAGGTAACGGTTATCGGATCGAAGTGCATGAGATCCCGTTGCGAAGCTAAGAAGAAGGGCTACAACTTTCATGAAGATACCTCAAGTCAGATCTCAATGGAACTAGGACAAAAATGCACAAGACAGTCCCAGCCGTTTTAATTCAGGTTACCGAGCAGGCCCTGTTTGAACGACTATAACTTATGACTCAGAGGTCAGAATCAAGAAATTCTAGAGGCGTTGGAAAGCTCATTTGTAAGGTTATAACTTTTATGTTTTGACCAAAAGCTGAATTAGTACAAAGCATAAGGAAAAATGGGTCCAAAGTTCCTATCAGAACTGTCCAACTTCAAAGGCAGTTCTGACACCCGATTTTGTTTTGGGTATAACTAAAGATACGGAACTCGGATTTGGATGCACTTTATACCGTTTTGAAGCTAAAAAAAAGTTCTACAAGTTTTATGAAGACCTCAACACCCAGTTCCTTCGTTATCAATGTGAACTGAGCACGGTTAGAAGCAAAAACCACAAACGTCACCAAATCCAGCATTTCACATAGTCATTAGTGTTTTGGTCCTAACTCAGGCAACACTGATCGGATTGGGTTGAAATTTTGCAGGCACAACAAGGACTTCAGAAACTATAACTTTCATGTTTGGGTAGAGCCTGAATCAATACGTAGCACAAAGAAAAATGTAGCCAAAGTTCAGATTCTGGATTGCCCTGTTTTCCAGATTTGAACGGTTTCGCGTACCGCAACGCGTGGTCCGTTTCTATGGTTCTCATGCAAGTTTTCTAACTTACTTCATACCAAATAATCATACATATATCAGCTTCTAAAAGGCCTATTAATGGTCCAAAATTTTCTCCCCAAATTACCATAAAATTTACCAAACACTAACCACAATCTAGATTCGAATTTCACTAGTTTTTCACTCACTTCAAAACCCTAACCAATCAAACCCTAACCTTCTAAATTCTAACTAAACCAAACCTAATTTTATTAAGAATTCACCATTCAAATGAATTAATCACTCTAAAAGTTCCATTATCAAGTCTAATCACTAACCAAATTAACTAAACAAAGCTTAAAACAAGAAGCCCTAAATTCCCTTGGCTTGACTGAAATTTAGACAGCCATAAATCCACAAAATAAACCATGAAATTCCTTCACAAGTATCTCATAAGCAACAATACATTAAAACAACTCCATGAAACATCATTTTAACCCATCCAAGATCATTCCTAACTTTACCAAGTTTTCAAGTGAGATTTTTACCTTCTAGTTGCAAGTTTCTTAAGTTGATCTTCCAAAACTCAAGCTCCAAGTTGTTCCTCCAAGATCCAAACTCAAGGTTGATGAAAAAAAATGCAAGAAACAAAAGCTTTTCTCTATCTTTTTCTTCCTCTCCCTCTCGGCCCTCTCTCTCTCTTTTTCTTTTGCTAGTTTGTTATTTATTAGCTTGGTTTCTCTTGTATATTCTAGAGGTATGCTTAGTCATAAGCTTAGTCATCAACCCTAAGAGATATTTCCCACTCACCCAATCACATAAAAGTTCCACAATTGCCCTCTTAGCCCCTACACTCCAACTTGCATTTTGTTCAACTCTTGCCCTTAAACATTTGAACTTCTTACATTTTACTCCATAGGATCTAAACTTAATCTAATCCAAACTAATTAATCTACTTAGTTTCTCTTACCTAATCACCTCACTAACTTAAATATCCATATTTATGGCATTACCTTATTCTTCATGAAAACAATAAAATAACAACTTTCTTGTCATAGGGCAAAAATTAGTGGTTTTAAACCCAAACTTAAGACTTTCTATTAACTTATTAATAACTATGGATTTTCTAGTTCAGGGTTTTCTAACTTTCTATATTCTTCCTAACCCATGTAAAATGCATTCAAATCCGACATTTATCATATTTGAAAACATATACAACATGCATAAGAAACTACCACACAAACTTATGATTTAATACGAAACTAGGGTTTTGGTCAAAACCAAAAATTTACCACAAGTTAGGGTTTTAATAACAAACCTATTTTAGGGGTTTTTCGGAATATTTAGAAACATTAATTCACATTTTAAAAACCCTAAAACCGAATCACTCACATAATATCACAGTTAGGGACTAAACCGGGGTCTCACACATGTTCTTGGTCGGCCATTGTTTCTCTTTCTTCTTTCGGTTCTTTGAGCTTGCCTAGGCCCTATGGCCACGACTAGCTCCACGATCCATGACTACGTCTCCCGTCCATTCCTTTTCTCTCTTTTTGTTTTTCAAAAGTGATTAGTATTGTACAAAGTAAATTGACTAGAACGGCAAAATTTACCACACCAAGTTTCACAAAGGAATATCAGTAGACAAGATCAAATGCAAAAATACTATACATGTGGATATTACCACGCCACAAGCCAAATACACACGGTAGGCAGTACAAGACAAAATAAGAAGATTAACACGACAAGCCGTTTCACACTTGGATTAAAATAGCCCGATCCGATCTCTACTTCACTTTTCTTTTGAACTAAACGTTGTTGCCTCTTGTACTCATTCTCGTCAAAACAAGCCTGTTTTAATGTTTCCCAACTGCAAGTCTTAAGCACTTTAGTAACCGCTTCAAACTCTGGGGAGGTACTCGGGCACGAGAATTTGGAAATAAGATAATTTACATCTCGAGCAGGGCCAGTCCCAAGAGTAAAACTATAACATTCGAGATTCCTATCTGACGTACCTTATCATTGTCCTCAAATACCGGGGAGAAAATTTAGGCCTATACCAAGTTCATGACTCCATAGCTTAAAGTTCAACGGGCACTTTAATCGTCATTACTTATTCACCCACTTAGCCCAAGTCTCACTCCGCGCAGAGACCACCGAAGTAGGCATCTGATAACAACTGACAGCCCCACCTTCCCTAAGGCGGAACCAAAGGGTTCGGCAGACCGCTGCCCAACTCTTCACCAGGACTCAGTCATTCACCCTCAGGATTAAATTCGAAACAAAACCACCAAGGCAAAAGTATAATAAACGATTCCAAGCTTAGAACATATTACTTAGACATTTTATCTCAAAGGGAATTACAAAATCAAATGTACAAAAGTTCTCAATTCTTCATACATCTAACCCTTGCCAAATGCTAGGGCGAGAACCATTACAAAAGGATCAAAAGAACTAGACTAGGCTAGTCAATACAGAGCTCTCGTCCTTGCTCGCATCCCCTGTTAAGGAAAACAAAACTAACGGAATGAGCTAGAAGCTCAGTGAGGTTCCAAACACACAAACAAACAAACAGTTCAATACAATAACCATAGATAGCAAGTAATTCAAGAAACATGACAATATAAAGCGATAATAACATTCATTAAAAGGATACGGGCTCACAGGGAGCCATTCATTCATTCTCATTTCATTCCCTTATTCCTCCAATCATTTGAAAATGCATTTCGATAAGTAAAACCCCTCATTTGCATTGACATTCGTTCATTCATTTCATTCACCCTCCTCCTGGACGTTGGCCAGGCTCCACCAGACTACAAGGTAATACTCGAGTATACCAAACGTTCACCCAGGGTCACTAAATCGCCCGACCGAGTCCGCTTCTGGCTCGAGTCGATCAGTAACGAAGGGCAAGGGCCCAGTTCAGCCAAATGGCTTACATTCATGCGCAACTAGCATTTAATTATTTAATCATTGAAAATTTCACATTCATTTAGGTCGAGTGCAATAAATTACACATTCGCCAAGAAAACTCATTTTAAGCAATCATTGAAAACATTTAACATGTTATTATTCGTTCATAACAAGTCATATAATCAAGAACAAGCCACATAGTCAATGAAAATATAACAAACAAGGAACACTCACCTATTTACGTAAAATAACGTCCAAAGTATCCTTTCGGATAACACCCTCAATCACCAAGGAACCTTAATATAATCAAAAGAACACATTATGCTTCAACCATCAAAGATGTAAGTGATTCAAAGAAAATTTGAATACGTACTAGTACAAGGTATAAATATGGTTTTGGTAGTGAAAAGAGTACATTTAAACCAAAGGACATAAGTGAAATATTTGTAAAACTTATGCTCACTCATAAAACTTTAAAATCTCCATTTGAGTCGAAGTGACAAAGAAAACGTATTTCTATTAGTCGAAAATTTCATTTTTCCAAGGGTACAAGTTTCGGCTGAATTCTAACTTATGTACCTCGATAAAAGAAGACGCAAATACCCTAGATGGTTCACGTGGTATTCGCTCTCAAGCCTCACTCAAGTCACAAGTATATCTACCTAGTTCTTGAGCGTAAATTTAGGCAGCACACGCTTTGTATTTACCCATTTTCTAGCCATTTATGGCTTCATTCTTTTCCTCAATCAATCCCAAAGTCATACACAACATCATCTCATTTCAATAGCCATTCCATAGGCTCCAAGTCATTCAAATACAAAATCAAACTAGGAGCATGTGCGGAAATGAAGGTTGAGTCAAGAAACAAAAGACAGATTTGCTGTTATTTTGTGTAACGGACACAACCAAGGCTACGCTTATCGGATTGGGGTGAAATTTATACCATTTTGAAGCTAAGACAAAGGTCTACAACTTTGATGAAGACCACTCAGTCCAGTTTGTAGTGTATCTAAGTCAAAATTGCCATTTACAGAACCAGAATCTCATATTCGGGCTAGTTAACCGCACTATGCGTAAACAACCATAACTCAGGCTACCGAAGTCCAAACGAGGTGATTCCAGGGGCGTTGAAAATCTAAAACATAGCACTGCAACTTTCATGTTTTGGCTAAATGCTAATTCAGTACACATCAGGGTGAACAGACACGGTTAGTGTTGTGAAATATCAAAATTGTCCATTGGACTAAACCTATGAGAGTCAGGGGTATTTTTGTCTTTTCACAGGTATATTCAAGCTATAATTCACATTTTTACCTTAAAAA